>NC_092282.1:24897541-25022541 GCF_036320965.1 Panulirus ornatus
TCGAACCCATGCGGGTCCGGGCTGGCCCGTGCTGACACTCCCTTGACCCATGAACTACGCAAGGTGAGGTGGGACCATGAGGCCAGGCCTGGGAGCCATGAACGAGCACCGAGGTAGTTAAGAAAACGACCTTGTGGTTTAATATCAACACAGAACATAACAACCTAACAACCGAATATCAATCTAGTGGCAAATGACAATTAATCATACTAATTAGTCTTTGTGGTACAGACAAGACCACCCCCTCTTTCATGTTCGGTGTATAATCTGTCATACATCTAGATCACAACACATTGTATAATCGATCACATCACACAGCCACATCTGAATACAGTGTACAATCTATCATTCATCTATATCTGAAAATGGTGTACAATCTATCATACATCAACATCTGCATAGAGTGTATAATCTATCAGACATCCACACCTGAATACAGTGTATAATCTATCGTATATCTACACCTGAATACAGTGTATAATCTATCATACATTACACCTCAATACAGTGTATAATCTATCATACATTACACCTGAATACAGTGTATAATCTAAAATACATCTACACCTGAATACAGTGTATAATCTATCGTATATCTACACCTGAATACAGTGTATAATCTAAAATACATCTAAACCTGAATACACTGTATAATCTAAAATACATCTACACCTGAATACAGTGTATAATCTAAAATACATCTACACCTGAATACAGTGTATATTCCATCATACACCTATACCTGAATATAATGTATAATCTATCATACATCTACGCCTGAATACAGTGTATATTCCATCATACACCTATACCTGAATATCGCGTATAATCTATCATACATCTCAATATACCTGATTTCCACAAGATTTTTCATTCGTTCACTGTTATCACAAAATTCCATTATCAAGGTTCACACTCGTGGCTGATCTACACCTTCATCCCTCAACCCATTGTGTTTAAGCTATCTAGTACGACGGTGCGACCCTTGAGTACGACGGTACGACCCTTCAGCACGACGGTACGACCCTTCAGCACGACGGTACGTCCCTTCAGCACGACGGTACGATCCTTGAGTACGACGGTACGGCCCTTGAGCCCGAAGATGCGGCCCTTAGGTATCACAGTCTGACCCTTGACCTGACATCTAAATATATCTCAATTCCATCAGAAAATATCTACATGGATCGCTGACATATATATGGCCACCACACAGGTGGTGGAGGGAGCCAGTTCACAGCGCACACTCCCACCCACGAATACGATTCGCCGCTCGACCACCGACTGGCAACAGACGATTGAAATACACCTAATTCCTTCAACACTCGCCAGCATACACTCATTCCGTACACATGTCCTCGTCAAACTGGTTCTTACAGCACGGACAGACGAGCCAGTGTGCCTCCTCACACAGGTCGTCAAACTGGTTTACAATGCTTGGAAAGACGTGCGACTGTACGACCCTGGACTATACCCTCGTTAACCAGGTTTACACCAGTCTTGGACGACGCGTGTGTGTTTTTGTGCTCCTTGACACCTCTCTTCACACCACAGGTTGACACTGGGTTCATCTCCCCCCCCCCCTTGACATCCCTCGTGACACTGGTTTACATCGGATCTGACAGCCTTGCTTCTGTACCCTTTGACACAAGGGCTTGCGTCCCCTTGACACCATCGGTTGTACAGTCATATCGGACGAAGATGACCCCCCCAGCTCAGCACAGTCTTCACACCAGTCACTCTACTGTTTGAGCGAAGGTGTGTTGGCCAGTGTGATGTTCGAGCTGCCTTCTGACACACGAGGATTCGTCTGGCCACTGCTTCCGTCACACACCACTTGACACCACTGTCTGTCTCCCATTTGTGCCAACATACACCCCTTGACACCAGTGTTCCTCCCCATCTGTGCCAACACACACCATTTGACACCACTGTCAGTCTCCCATCTGAGCCAACACACACCCCTTGACACCAGCGTTTCTCACCCTCTGTGCCAACACACACCCCTTGACACCAGTGCTCCTCCCTCCTCTGTGCCAACACACACCCCTTAACACCAGCGTTTCTCACCCTCTGTGCCAACACACACCCCTTGACACTAGAGCTCCTCTCCTCACAGTGCCAACACACACCACTTTACAACAGTGTCCCTCTCCCCACTCTGCCAACACAGACACCACCTGCCACCAGCCTTTCTCTCCCCTCTGTGCCAACAAACCCCCCCCCCCTCCTTTGACACTACCGTTTTCTTCCCTCCTCAAATACTTCAAAAAAAAAAAATAAAAAATACAAAGAGAGAAATATTCACAGTCCTTTTTTTTTGTTTCTTTTGATCCTTTCCTACACAAGACATTACTCAGGCATCAGCCAGTGTCTCTGGTCCAGCAGCCACACATGCTACACCAGGTGTTGTACGCCACCTTCTGATCACTGCCCTAAACTCTTCTTTCTTCTCTTCGTAACATACCACTCCACAGAGTGACTTCTTGTGCATCTGCTCGAGTAAAAAAAAAAAAAAAAAAAAAAGAGGATTGATCCACCGATCGTCAGTGCGTGAATAATATGTATATATATGTATACTCTTGTGTTATTCACGGTCATTCTTTTAGGATATGGAAATCTGCGTGTCTTCCCTGTTATGCAAATTCATATTTTTCTATTTCTTCTTTTACCTTATGTAAACACGTCATCTTATGCAGATCCGCTCTGGTTCTGTAGGGTCATTCTTTCATATCATGCAAACTCATTCTTTTAGTCTATGCAAATTCAATTTTTTTGGTTTATTTACATTACTTATGACGTGGCGACGGAAATTACACTAAATACCAGTCAATGTTTATTTTTTTCTATGATCTGTACGAGAACGTGTGCTAGAAAACACACCGGCGCTTAGATAACGCCCGACTAGAAAACGACGGCTGGTTAGACGACACTGTAACGACCCGACGACCATTAATGGCACCTGACCACCACTACCACCCACACACGAACCCCCCAACACCTGGTCTGTGCAGCAGGCTAACCACGCCCCCCCGCCCCCGCTCCCATATGCCCCAAGGATCGTAAAATGTGGGGAGGTGGGGGGGAGGGGGGGCTGAGTGAACACCCACACCCCTCACTCACCATCACCCCCCCCTCCCCCCATATCGTCCATATCAACAGGGATGGGACAAGACTGGACAGACAGGTCTCCCCCCGCCCCCCCACATGGACATCCACCACGTCCCAATATAGAGTTGACCCCACGAACACGCCAGGCCTAGGAACACGGGGGGGAGAGAGAGAGAGAGAGAGAGAGAGAGAGAGAGAGAGAGAGAGAGAGAGAGAGAGAGGAGGTCGACTGCCTAGCCGCTGACGACGACCCACCACATGACCAGTTATTACACACACACACACAGGGAGTACACACACACACACACACACACACACGACACCTGACCCCCGTGGGCAACACCTCAACCGGGACGAGAGCTCTCGAGTTTCGAACCCCGACACACACACACACACACACACACACACACTGCCGAGGACAGCACCCAGGGTTGGCACCCCACCAACGAGACTTCTCAGAGAGAGACATGGGGGATCGAGTGGCGTCGCTGGCCAGATAACAGACACAATATGGACCAAACATCTCCCCCCACCTCCCCGTTAACACTCATCTGGTTAGGGTATTTCCTGATACCCTTGTATAAGGCATTCCCTGATACTCCTATATAAGGAATTCCCCGATACCCCGGCGTAAGGGCACTCCCCTGATACTCCTATAAGACACTCCCTCATACCCTGACGTAAGACTCCCTCATATCCTGACGTAAGACACTCCCTCATATCCTGACGTAAGACTCCCTCATACCCTGACGTAAGACACTCCCTCATATCCTGACGTAAGACTCCCTCATACCCTGACGTAAGACACTCCCTCATTTCCTGACGTAAGACTCCATCATACCCTGACGTAAGACACTCCCTCATATCCTGACGTAAGACTCCCTCATACCCTGACGTAAGATACTCCCTCATATCCTGACGTAAGACTCCGACGTAAGATACTCCCTCATACCCTGACGTAAGATACTCCCTCATACCCTGACGTAAGATACTCCCTCATACCCTGACGTAAGATACTCCCTCATACCCTGACGTAAGATACTCCCTCATACCCTGACGTAAGATACTCCCTCATACCCTGACGTAAGACACTCCCTCATACCCTGACGTAAGATACTCCCTCATACCCTGACGTAAGATACTCCCTCATACCCTGACGTAAGATACTCCCTCATACCCTGACGTAAGATACTCCCTCATACCCTGACGTAAGACACTCCCTCATACCCTGACGTAAGATACTCCCTCATACCCAGTCGAGGAAGACTCATCCTCTGTAAGTCTGGCAGGTTGACATACAGTTTCCTTGTGTCGCCCCAAGCTTACAACGCCTCCCTCATCTTCCCTCTCGTCTCCCCCAGTCCCGCATCATCCATCCCTCTCGTCTCCCCCAGCTCTGCATCATCCATTCCTCTCGTCTCCCCCAGCTCTGCATCATCCATCCCTCTCGTCTCCCCCAGCTCTGCATCATCCATCCCTCTCGTCTCCCCCAGCTCTGCATCATCCATCCCTCTCGTCTCCCCCAGCTCTGCATCATCCATCCCTCTCGTCTCCCCCAGCTCTGCATCATCCATCCCTCTCGTCTCCCCCAGCTCTGCATCATCCATCCCTCTCGTCTCCCTCACTGTCTTCTCCCCTTCCACCACCACCACCGCCGGTCGCCTCCCTCCCACACAAGGGCCGTAACCCAACCATGTTCGGGACTCCTTCAAGACAGCACAGTGACCACCCACCCGTCCGTAGCTACACACCTTCCCTCCCCCCACTCCATCTACATCATTTCCTCCATCACCACACTCCATCTATAATAGTCCCTCCCTCACCATCCCCACCCTCCATCTCCACCAGTCCCTCCATCACCGTCACCACCCTCCATCTCCACCACTCCCTCCATCACCGTCCCCACCCTCCATCTCCACCACTCCCTCCATCACCGTCCCCACCCTCCATCTCCACCACTCCCTCCATCACCGTCCCCCACCCTCCATCTTCACCAGTCCCTCCATCACCGTCCCCACCCTCCATCTCCACCAGTCCCCCCATCACCGTCCCCCACCCTCCATCTTCACCAGTCCCTCCATCACCGTCCCCACCCTCCATCTCCACCAGTCCCCCCATCACCGTCCCCCACCCTCCATCTCCACCAGTCCTTCCATCACCGTCCCCCACCCTCCATCTCCACCAGTCCCTCCATCACCGTCCTCCACCCTCCCTCACCACCCACCACTTGAGCAGCGTAACTCATTTACTGTAACCAGTTATTCAAACATTCATCTGGATGATACGTCTCGATACGTCACCCACTCACTGGTGTCCACCTGTCGTAAGCGCCACATGACCATGTAAACTACCGACCCGTTAGTTTACCGTGTTGTGTAAACCACGTTAACACTTGTACTCGCTACCTAACCTGTAATGTATGACGATCACTAACCACCCCACACCCCCACCAAGTCCCTCCCGCTGCTCTGTGTGTGTGTGTGTCCTCGTCTGCCCCACCGCCCACACTGAACAACAATTTGGCAGCTACATCCTCTATCCCCACTACTCCTTCCTTCTAGACCAGTACTCACACAGACATACAGGACTACACACATATTCAACCTAAGAGTGTCAGAGAGAGAGAGAGAGAGAGAGAGAGAGAGAGAGAGAGAGAGAGAGAGAGAGAGAGAGAGAGAGAGAGAGTGTAGAGATAGTCAGCTGTGGTTGTTCAGCGTGTGCGCCGTGGTTCCATCTCACCTGCTTGAAGGATACGAAGTACATACGTACATGTACAGCGAGGCGCTCAGCCACTAAGGTGGTACCCCACACTCGTGCTTGGGTTATCATGTATACATGGCAACATTAGACTTGAGAGAGGTAAGGGGGGTAGTATACATGATAACAAACTTATCATTACCACCCAAGTTAATAAACTGATTAATCATAGGCCTATGACTGCATGTGTGCGTGTGCGATGCTGTGCACGACACTGTGAAGATGATGAACAAGTAACGGGACGCCGTTAACAGGCAACAGGATCGTGCAGGCCCCCGGCTACTGCCAAACATAACGACGAAAAGGATTATACAGTCTTTGTGGCCTTCAACGACATGGCACGACCCATGAGCACGACAGCACGACCCTTGAGCACGGCAGAGCGACCCTTGAGCACGACAGCACGACCCATGAGCACGGCAGAGCGACCCTTGAGCACGGCAGAGCGACCCTTGAGCACGACAGCACGACCCATGAGCACGACAGCACGACCCTTGAGCACGGCAGAGCGACCCTTGAGCACGACAGCACGACCCATGAGCACGACAGCATGACCCTTGAGCACGGCAGAGCGACCCTTGAGCACGACAGAGCGACCCTTGAGCACGACAGCACGACCCATGAGCACGACAGCACGACCCTTGAGCACGGCAGAGCGACCCTTGAGCACGACAGCACGACCCTTGAGCACGACAGTACTACCCTTGAGCACGACAGCATGACCCTTGAGCACGACAGCATGACCCATGAGCACGACAGAGAGACCCTTGAGCACGACAGCACGAGCCTTGAGCACGGCAGCACGACCCTTGAGCACGACAGCATGACCCATGAGCACGACAGCACGACCCTTGAGCACGACAGCACGACCCTTGAGCACGACAGCACGACCCTTGAGCACGACAGCATGACCCATGAGCACGACAGCACGAGCCTTGAGCACGGCAGCACGACCCTTGAGCACGACAGCATGACCCATGAGCACGACAGCATGACCCATGAGCACGACAGAGAGACCCTTGAGCACGGCAGCACGACCCTTGAGCACGACAGCATGACCCATGAGCACGGCAGCACGACCCATGAGCACGACAGCACGAACCTTGAGCACGACAGCATGACCCATGAGCACGACAGCACGACCCATGAGCACGACAGCACGACCCTTGAGCACGACAGCACGAGAGTTCGCCCTCTGCGTTTAATGGCTTGCCCCGTGACCTGACCTTAGAGGATTTGCTCTATGACCAGGCCATTATATCCAAGGGTCGTACACCGTCGTGCTCAAGGGTCGTAATACCATCGTATTATTTGGATTAATCCTACACCATGAGACCCATCACTATCCTCTCCCCATCCTCCCCCCATCACCGCTCAAGGTCTCTCCTTAAATGGTTAACAAGAGAGCCATTCAAATTTCCTGATGCACAGATCGTCACAGAATACATGTATACACAGATCGTCACAGAATACATGTATACAAAGATCGTCACAGAATACATGTATACATATCCGAGCGTACGCCAGGTATGTATCTGTCGCCCAGCCTCCGAGGGACGGATACACACCTGGGTTGGATGATGCGAGCCCCCCCATCCCCCAGGAGCGCCCGTGGGTGATCCATGGTCAGCAACGCTCACCACTTGACCACGGACGACCCCCACATGGTTAACGAACCAATACATTTGCTGAACGAAATCAACATTTTGGTCCTACAGCCTTTTATGAAATCCATTGTGTGACATAGACGCAAAGACTGGCCATTACGTACGTAAAGCCACAACTGTCATCCATGTACTAACGACTCAATACATGAATCGCTCGTACGTACCCACGACACAAGGCGTCGTCTTCCGTGAATATCTTTTGAAGCAACACGATCATGAATCAACATCCCCCCCCCCCCCACACATGAGTCACCGAGCGGGAAGCCAATCAGACCCACAGCGTGGAGGATATCCGAGGCGGCAGGAGCAATCAGAACACACTACTACTGCACAAAAGGGGAAATCAGACCAACAACGCAGATGGTCAGGAGAATGAGATTTTCTGATTGTGGCCCAGCAGGCAGGGCACGGCGATGGCCAAGCAGAACAGCCAACATGAGCGAGCGAGCGCGCGCGCGCACGGCGCCAATCACTACCTCCATCCATCTCCAAATATTTGATTACCAGGATCACTTTTTCATTCTGGTGGTGGCACAGTTGTAGTGGTTGATGATGTAGTGGTGGTTGTGGTTCTAGTGGTGGTAGTGATGGTGGTAATGGCTGTAATTGTGGTAGTGGTTATGATTGTGGTAGTGGTTGTGATTGTGGTAGCGGTTATGATTGTGGTAGCGGTTATGATTGTGGTAGTGGTTGTGATTGTGGTAGTGGTTGTGATTGTGGTAGTGGTTGTGATTGTGGTAGCGGAGATGGTGGTAGTGGTTGTAGCGATGGTGGTAGAGGTAAGCCATCATCATCATCATCAGATCATGTGATGCGGGGCAGTGACTGTGTGACGGTGGCCAGCACATATAAGCCGTCACTGCCGGCCAGGCTCACGCACCGGGGCCGGGCCGTGTGACGCGCCCCGCAGTCACGGAGGAGGCCAGACCTGAGCGTCACCACCCAGCTGACGCCCCAGCCACGTGACGCACCCAGACGTGCACGTGGGGGTCACACACACACACACGGGAAGCGACAGAAGACTCCCGTGTTGTGGGTAATATGATCATTTCTTACAGAGCCAATATTCTGTGGCTCACCCTCCTCCTCAGAGCCAGACCCTCCTCCATCACCTGAGGCCGTAGCTATGGATCAGAGTCTAATACTCTAACTTTACTGAAGTTCTCTTCCTTTTCTTTCGAAAGACTTCGTGGTACACGCCCACACCCCGCTTTCTACGTATCCATCAGTTGCGCCCTTCTCTCTCTCTCTCTCTCTCTCTCTCTCTCTCTCTCTCTCTCTCTCTCTCTCTCTCTCTCTCTCTCTCTCTCTCAGGAAAGAAATGTCAGAGGCACTCCTTCAGAACTCAGTGTCTGCACTATTTTCTTCTCTTTAACTCTGTATGTACTACCTTAACTCTCTATACACAACACTCTCACCACATAATCTGGTCATAGACCATCAGGTCTTGTGTTATCTGTACTTCCCATGTACTGTCCTCCAGCAGATAACTTGGTCATAGACCATCAGGTCTTGTGTTATCTGTCCTTCCCATGTACTGTCCTCCAGCAGATAACCTGGTCATAGACCATCAGGTCTTGTGTTATCTGTCCTTCCCATGTACTGTCCTCCAGCAGATAACCTGGTCATAGACCATCAGGTCTTGTGTTATCTGTCCTTCCCATGTACTGTCCTCCAGCAGATAACCTGGTCATAGACCATCAGGTCTTGTGTTATCTGTCCTTCCCATGTACTGTCCTCCAGCAGATAACCTGGTCATAGACCACCAGGTCTTGTGTTATCTGTCCTTCCCATGTACTGTCCTCCAGCAGATAACCTGGTCATAGACCATCAGGTCTTGTGTTATCTGTCCTTCCCATGTACTGTCCTCCAGCAGATAACCTGGTCATAGACCATCAGGTCTTGTGTTATCTGTCCTTCCCATGTACTGTCCTCCAGCAGATAACCTGGTCATAGACCACCAGGTCTTGTGTTATCTGTCCTTCCCATGTACTGTCCTCCAGCAGATAACCTGGTCATAGACCACCAGGTCTTGTGTTATCTGGCCTTCCCATGTACTGTCCTCCAGCAGATAACCTGGTCATAGACCATCAGGTCTTGTGTTATCTGTCCTTCCCATGTACTGTCCTCCAGCAGATAACCTGGTCATAGACCATCAGGTCTTGTGTTATCTGTCCTTCCCATGTACTGTCCTCCAGCAGATAACCTGGTCATAGACCATCAGGTCTTGTGTTATCTGTACTTCCCATGTACTTCCCATATTCTCTACGTTCCCAGTAACACACCTGAAGGTTTTCATACAATTCTCCAGCATCTTACATCGAACAGTGTAAGACATTCACGTCAACCTCGAAGGCAGAAGCCATGGAACCAATTATGATGAACATCAGTTCGAAGAAGGTTACTACTGACCTCTGAGCTCCACACTTCGTACCCCAGACGCACACCCAAGCCATGTTTCAGTTTCACCGAATCATGTTTTACAGCATTTCAGATCACTAACCAACCATGAACCTCAGGCACAAACTCATATTGCGAGCGACAGTACGTTACTGGCTGCTGACCCAAGGTTGTGGCGAGCTCGTGCGCGCGACAGTACGTTACTGGCTGCTGACCCAAGGTTGTGGCGAGCTCGTGCGCGCGACAGTGATTATAACTAATGCATTACAGGGAAGAATACTGGAGCAAACTGAAAATACACGAAGAAAATGCATACAACACTGGGGCTACAGCAATAGTTTGGGGGGGGAGGTGAACAGACTGTCTTTACACATACACTCTTACTTATCTATAATGTTCCACGTTGGAGAAAAGAAAGAAAAAGAGCAGGGGAAGAAATGTATAGCCCAATTCAGTTCTTTAGAACATTTCTGTAATAGGGATCTCCCCAATTTCAGTTCCCGGGGCCCGTAGACCAGCATTACCCACGCTGCTATAGTGAGGGGCTCCGCCACCCGTGGTGTGATGAAGCACCCACTCTCCACCTGCACCTAGCACACACCTACAGGGAACCCTCGTTGTATTATCCCAGAGAAGAAAAAAATCTAATAATTACTTTAATAACATCTTTATTCTGGACACTAAGTGGGATACTTAAGTCATTTTCTTGATATATATATATATATATATATATATATATATATATATATATATATATATATATATATATATGTATGTATGTTCTATGAAGGTGCGCGTTCATATACACTTTATTCGTATTCATATAACTCCGCGTTGTACAGCCAGGTTCGGTAAAACGCTATCAGCTGGCTATGTGTTCTGTTCGGAAACAACCGATAGACCCCGTTGCTCACCATTGTGAGACGAAGGGTATTCGAGTACTTAGTATTTCGAATAGTTGTTTCCTATAATACAGTCCCTTAGCCTAGCGGTTAGCATGCCTGGCTCTTGCACAAGGGGTCCCAGGTTCGATCCTGGCTGTTGGAGCTTTGTATGTTCTATGAAGGTGCGCGTTCATATACACTTTATTCGTATATATATATATATATATATATATATATATATATATATATATATATATATATATATATGCAAAGCAAGAGATACTTGATCACGCCCATCACCGTAAGGTGATGGGCGTGATCAAGTATCAACATAAAACCGCAGGAAAATGAAACTCGAAAAGTTCCCAAGTGCACTTTCGTGTAATGATCACATCGTCAGGGGTGATACACGAATGAGATTGAAGACAGTCAGCTGATATACAAGGAAGAGACAAAGCTATGACGCCATTGGTCAAGAATGACCTCTTTGAATATTTGATGGATGTCTTGGATGATATTGATTGACCTGTTTCAAATTCTGTGTTTATCGAATAGTTAAAACTGTGTATAAAAGACTGTGTATTTCAATCTAATGGAGAATATTATGCTCAGAAATGCGGTATGTCGATGGGTAACCCTCTTTCACCAGTATTAAGTAACCTTTCCATGGAATTCTTTGAAACAAAATTACTAAAGATATCTTACCCTCTAAGATAATCTGGTTTAGGTATGTAGATGATGTTCTTTGTGTCTGGCCAACAAATGAAAATTCACAAACATTTCTCCCATTACTCAACAATTTAGTACCTTCCATCAACTTTATTGTGGAAGTGGAAAATAATTGTATGTTGCCATTTTTACATTGGATGATCCATAAGGATACAAACATGCTTAAGTTTAGCATATACAGAAAGATATATTCTATTGGATCCATGTTAAAGTATCCTAAATCTTTCATTGATAAATAAATCCCTTAAGTTGGCAAAGAAATCATTTCATAGTTAAACCAAACCTCTCCTTGATACCAAGAATCTTTTAGTTCTCCCTATTAGTGATAATTCTAAAATACTGCCCAGGTTTCTTAAATCATTTCATGTAAATGTAGCCTTCAGCAAAAAAAAAACTATAAAGAGTATCTTAATGAAAAACTCACCGTTAAATTCTGCGAGCTGTGTTTACAGAATACCCTGTACAAATTTTAATACGTCTGATGTTGGGCAGACTGGCAAGGATCTTTATGTTAGACTTGAGCAACATAAAAATGATATAAGAACAGTACAAGAATCAAATGCTTTGTTTTAATCATGCCAATTCAGTTATCAACTCTAACTCCTTTACCACGGGAAATATCACTGAATCTTCCATTATTACATACAAAAAGGACTGTAACTTCAATATTGGTGAAGGTCTATACAAATTGGATTGTTTCGTCGTAGGTAAAACCTGTAAACAGTTCTCTTTTTTGTCCACATAATAAACATTTTATGACATTATGATGCCTGACCCGAACACCACCATCCGGTAACGCTGGTTTACATACGGAGTCTTGGCTACGTCTCTTTCCTGTAGATCAACTGACTGTTCTACGTCTTCATCTCATTCTTGTATCTCCCCTGACGATGTGATCATTACACGAAAGTGCACCCGGAAACTTATCATCGAGTTTCATTTTCCAGTAGTTTTATGCATATATATATATATATATATATATATATATATATATATATATATATATATATATATATATATATATATATATATGCATATATATATATATATATATATATATATATATATATATATATATATATATATATATATATATATATTGGAAAGGATCACAATTTTGCGCGTGATCAAGATATTCCTATGAGTCCACGGGAAAAATGAAACACGAAAAGTTCCCAAGTGCACTTTCGTGTAATAATCACATCATCAAGAAAGACACAAGAGAGAAATATAACAGTCAGTTGATATGCAACGAAGAGAACTGCTGGCCATCTTTTACCCGAATCGTTCAAAAGGAAATGCGTGTAAGGTTTGCGTGTGACGTGTTTGTAAATGTGTTCGAGCCCGGCTGAGGTGAGCGTCAGCGCGGGGATATGGCCACACATGAATAATGCTAATATCCCGGGACGCTGGGATGGTGGCGAGCGTTAGATCCCAGCGACCACGACGGGGGAGGGCTGGGCCCAGGACGGGAGTCGGGCTGCCTGGCGAGGCTAGGATGGATGTTTGCTGCTGAGAGAGAGAGAGAGAGAGAGAGAGAGAGAGAGAGAGAGAGAGAGAGAGGACCTAGCTACCGACACACCCCCCCCCATCCCACCTGTTAGTCGTCAAAAAACAAATGACTACAGCTCCTGCGTTTCCTCCTGGCCAATCACATTCACTCACGACACTGGAAGGCATGAGGTACTTTAGCAGTTAACCCCCTAACTGGTGTTACAGCATCTACTGTATTACTGCATCTACTATATTACTGTATCTACTGTATTACTGTATCAATATAATGCTGTCCCACTGTATGTTCGCTCTCATAAAATTCGTTGCTTTTCTTAATCCCTACTTTTCCTTCAAACCTCACAAAAGTTCTGTCCATTTCGCCCATCACACGTTTTCTGTGGACTCTGCACTCCGGCACTGCTCCTAAAAACTTTTAACACACACACACACACACACACAGAGCGGGTTTAAGCTGGGGCGTGTAGCATATGTGTACGTATGTGTATGCATAAGGTACAGACACGGTATATATATATATACCCACACAAGGTTAAAAGAGACGGGGTAGCGACATTGTACAACTCTCTCCCCGTGACACACGAACAGTCACCTCTCTCTCTCTCTCTCTCTCTCTCTCTCTCTCTCTCTCTCTCTCTCTCTCTCTCTCTCTCTCTCATGCTGCGAACAAACGGGACATTCATTAGTTCCCGTGTAAAAAAAAATCTCTACATCCTCTTTAAGGACATGGCGATGAAGGACTGACTTACGCGTCTGTCGCATCTTTAAGGCCGGAAACTGTTCTCCTCCTTTCCCCCCCCCAAAAAAAATCTTCACGTTGCTAGCCAGTGCTCCGGAGACGCGGTCCGTCTGTCGTCCTTATCAACCCATCCACAGACTGCTCAAAACGGATAAGGAACTCGCAAGTTTGATGAAAAATATAAACAGTTATATTACAGAAAGACACAAAAACGATCCACGAAGCCCAGGTTGTATCTCATACTTCAGAAGGTTGTTAAGGTAAATATGCAGCCACGATGGCAAACATGAAGCCATTAGAACATTTATTGAGTCTTCAAGGCAAATACAAAGCCATCTGGACAAATACAGTGCCATTAATGAAGGCAAATACAACGCCACAAAAGGAAATACACAAAGCGTTTAAGGAAACATGCAGCCATAAAAGTCATACATGGAGCTATTTAGAAAGATGTGAGGCCAATACGCCAACCATCGAAGCTACTATGGCAAATACAGAATATACAATATATGCCAATGATGCAAGATCAACGTGTGCGACAAGTACATCTGAACTTAGACGCACCAGCCCGACGAGACATGTACACATGAGGACAATGTTCACGGCTACATAATGTTATCATAACTTCAATAATTCAGATATTACATAGGAATACATGATTTCAGGCTCACTCTGGTTTTCTCAAAGAGAACCGATAGACTGGTGGTACAGGGAAAGCGGAAGAAAAAAAGAATGGGATTTCTCTCTGAGTGGAGGAGCTACGTGGCAGCAAGTCCAGTTAACATCGAGGAAAGACTGACATGTGTTGTGGTAG
This sequence comes from Panulirus ornatus, assembly GCF_036320965.1. NCBI lineage: Eukaryota > Metazoa > Arthropoda > Malacostraca > Decapoda > Palinuridae > Panulirus > Panulirus ornatus. The sequence goes on from NC_092282.1 coordinate 24,912,152, forward strand.
CCACACTGAGAGGATCAGTGCCCTCCAGTGGCATAGACCTGGAGGGAAAAGGTTATCGTAACTCCAAACGTTTCTCCCACCGGAAAGGTTATTGTAAACGCAAACGACCATTCAACGCAGGAGGTTAACTTCACTTTTCACGTTGGCAGTCAACACTTCTGACACGGTACAAAGCCACCCCATACCACTCCAGAATAACCCAGCCAGCTTGGGGCTCATCCATGCCACACTAACCCACCCACCCACCCACCATGTTCGTAGTCGTACTACGGCAAGAGAACCAGCTACCCTTCCTCTGGTAGAAGTCAGCCTCTGATCTACTTCACCCACTCGACTTCCATGTATCAAACACAAAACCATAAGATCTACACAGAACACGTTGTGGGGACCAGTGCATCACCTACTTCGCTAAAGGAGGAGATCGACCTCTCCCTCCAGTTGAAGCTCCCTCGAACCCCCTTGGTCAAGTGTCACATGACGTGCACAGTGAGGCAGAGCCAAGAACCCCATGAGCACAACGGCACGACCCTTAAGCACGACAGGACGACCAGGTCAAAGGCCGGGGTCATCAAACCCAGGGGTCGTAACGTCGTGATCAGGACTCGTACCGCTGTGTACGAAGGATTAACTTGTAACATGAATAATATAATCTTTTGTATACCCGAGTCAGTAAGGAACCCATTTTATCGCCCAACGCCTGAGGGGTGGATGAACAGGTGGACTGACTTTGGGCCGACCGCCGCAACCTCGATTCGAACCCACGCGCAAGACCCTGGACGGCCCGTGAACGCGTCACTGCCAGGAACGCTTACCTCTACACCCACACTGGACCAGACACTGTCTATCTTCCTGGACAGATAACAAGATTCGAGTCTGTCCCTCTCCCGTTCCTGTCAACCTGTCCCCCGTCCTATGTTCTTATCCCCCGGAGCTTCGTCTCCGTCCCACAAGAACCATGAGGCTTCCTTTTTTTCCTTTTTGACCTCGGGCCACAGTGTTATGTGGCCGTACCTGCTGATGGAGTCCCTCTCTTCCAGGGCCACGCCACCATATGGTCCCTTCCAGCAACAGCAGCACTCCCCCCCCTCCTCCTCCGGTGGCCTGGAACTTCCAGCCGCCTCCAGCCACTGGGGCTTCCTGCTGACGGAGCTGATGGATGTTCAGACTTCCCAAAGTCACATTAGATCCGACCATCGATTATCGTGCCAGCCTCTCTCTCTCTCTCTCTCTCTCTCTCTCTCTCTCTCTCTCTCTCTCTCTCATGCCACCCACCTACCCACCCTCCTTCCCCCCTCTCCTCCGCCTCGCTCTCCCTTCACTCTCACCAGGCCCGGCCTCCACCACTCTCACAGGGCGCCACCTCCACCCTGCCTCTCCGGCCAGGTCTGACGCCATCATGTCTCAAGACGATATATAATTTCACCACTTCTATGCACGTCCTCCAGTATCTTACCTACCCTGAACTACACAATATAAATCAGTCCGTGATACACACCTACGACCACTATCCCGCCGCTCCTAAACAATCCCGTACAATATGATACATAGTCACACTAGCTGTGTTCCTGTATGATAATCTTACCTAAACATAATACTTAAGATCCCCTGACATGATACTGTAATTCTATATCGTTGGAGAACATGGAGTGACGGCCTGACCTTTCTTACATCTCATTTCAGAGATGCTTACTATTCTTCTTTCCATAACAGAACAGAGAAAAACTGTTCACAATACTTCTGCACCATGATACATTTTCTCTGAGTTATCACAAATTCCCTTAATTCGAGAAAAAGGAAGAATACTTCAGAATGGAAGTCAATGGGAAGGACAGATAACACAAGACCTGATGGTCTATGACCAGGTTATCTGCTGGAGGACAGAGAGTACATGGGAAGGACAGATAACACAAGACCTGATGGTCTATGACCAGGTTATCTGCTGGAGGACAGACAGTACATGGGAAGGACAGATAACACAAGACCTGATGGTCTATGACCAGGTTATCTGCTGGAGGACAGTACATGGGAAGGACAGATAACACAAGACCTGATGGTCTATGACCAAAGTCTTGGGAAAATATAAACGTGAATATATTACATCAGGTCACTGAACACGAAGGTACGACCCTTGAGCACGACAGTACGACCCTTGAAGACGACAGCGTCCCCTGGGGACAGCTGCCTGGCCTTTGACCTGACCCACATGGGGAAGGTAAAAGGCCAAGCCGTAAATACCCAAAAGTTGAACCATCGTACCCAAACGTCTTAAGATCGTGCTCAACAGTCGTCCCGTTTTCTTCAAAGGCTCTTACCGTTGTGGTCACGGCGGCTCGTACCGCTGTGTTCAAGGCTGACCTGATACCATCGTGCTCTGGGGATGATGGTTAGGTCTCGACCACCGACCCAACATGAACCAACAGAGTGTTCCAATACTTTTATTACACTCCATTATCACCATAATATACCCGCGCCAAAGACTTTACGTACTCCACACGAATCTTTAAATCTGCTTGCTCGAAAATGCAAAGGGGAAAAATCCCTCGGACGAGAGAGGAAATCTTGCGTCCAATAAAAGTTCTGAGTAGAGTTAACTTGAAGACATGGTCACTTCCTCCTCCTCCTCCTTGTCTCAAGGCAAAACACATTCCTCATTCCACCAGGATAAACCTAACGTTCCTTCCAAGATCAGTGCAGAGTTCGAGTCAGTCAGAAAACTTGGCTTACCAAACCGGACTTTCCCAATAAATCTCCCCACGACCTCAAGAGACAGTAAAGAGAAGGCATCACTACAGCCATCAATCGCAATGCTGACGGTGAAGCGCAGATACCTTCTCTAAATGGCCCATCCCTCAGCTGTGTATATATATATATATACAAGAGGCAAAACCTTCTCCAGAAATCACCCTGGAGGATACGTACGTGGAAATATTCGAGCAATATAGTTGCTCTTCGGGGAGGAGTCAAGGCTCTTGCGCATGTCTGTTCGTACGAATGTCGGCACCGACGATACGACCCATGAATACGACGGCACGACCCATGTGTTCGACGGCACGACCCATGGGTTCGACGGCGCGACCCCTGGGTTCGATACGACCTTAGGATTCGACGGTGCGACCCCTGGCTTCGATACGACCCAAGGGTTCGACGGTGCGACCCCTGGCTTCGATACGACCCTAGGGTTCGACGGTGCGACCCCTGGCTTCGATACGACCCTAGGGTTCGACGGTGCGACCCTTGGGTTCGATACAACCCAAGGGTTCGACGGTGCGACCCCTGGGTTCGATACGACCCTAGGGTTTGACGGTATTACCCTTGGGTTCGACGTTGCAACCCTTGGGTATGACGGCTCGACCCCTGGGTTCGATACGGCCCATGCGTACGATGGTGCGACCCTTGGGTTGGACTGTACGACCCTTGGGTATGACGACCCGACCTTTAAGACTTAGCCTTACGAGTCTGGACGAAGACCAGACCCCGTCCTGCCTAAGGGTCGTACCGTCGTGCTCGAGGGTCGTACCGTCGTGCTCAAAAGGACTAACAGAGTAAACCACGGTTGCAGCGACCCCTCCAGAGGAACGTCTTAACTGCACACAGAATAAAACGGACCCACAAATATTTACAAAACAAAACGGTACAATCTTTGGAGACAGAAACACAATATTCATTCGACAAATATCGTCTCCACGGAAGACGGCAAGTATTGCTGATTCCCTTCAGACAACAGATGTACAAGAGTCAGTATTTTAGGGACCACTAGGATCGGTGGCGGGGTATGTTTTGGTTCGGGGTCAAGAAGAGAGACACTGGAGGTCACCACAATAAACATATATATAGATGACTTCAACAATTACTGTGCAGGAGGTAGATTTATACAACCCGTTCCTGGACAAGGTACATCCAGAACACTGTCTCTGTATACAGATAAACATGACAATGCGGTCCCTGTTCCTTTTATGTATATTATGTGTGTGTGTGTGTGTGTGTGTGTGTGTGTGTGTGTGTGTGTGTGTGTGTGTGTGTGTGTGTGCCCGTCTGTGCTTGAGGAAATGCATTCTCTCCCCCAAAGCAACATTTTTTTAATGTGCGCCCCTCATGTGAATAATGCCTGGGATATATTACTCTAAAAAAAAAAAAAAAAAAAAGAGAATTTTGCATAGATCTTGATGTTGAAATTCTGTATTCGAGAACAGCGACAGAGAAGCATATCTGGAGTGTGAGCCAATGTACATAATGTACACTTTGTGAAACACTCTCCACCTGTCGAGGATTGGACGGTGATGTACTCCACTCTCAAGATATTACGGTACTATGTACATCTTGAGCCTCAGCGGACGTAACAACGTCATTACGAGGACTTTGCGTCACCCACGTCCATACGACACGTTCCCTACTGGCGAGGTTGTAATCTCTGGTTGTCTTAGGGGTCGTACAACACGACAATACGACCTCTTGACTATCACGGTACGATGGGTCAATGCGATGCGATCTCTCTCTCTCTCTCTCTCTCTCTCTCTCTCTCTCTCTCTCTCTCTCTCTCTCTCTCTCACGCTGCGAACAAACGGGACATTCATTAGTTCCCGTGTAAAAAAAAATCTCTACATCCTCTTTAAGGACATGGCGATGAAGGACTGACTTACGCGTCTGTCGCATCTTTAAGGCCTGGAAACTGTTCTCCTCCTTTTCCCCCCCCAAAAAAAATCTTCACGTTGCTAGCCAGTGTTCTGGAGACGCGGTCTGTCTGTCGTCCTTATCAACCCATCCACAGACTGCTCAAAACGGATAAGGAAATCGTAAGTTTGATGAAAAATATAAACAGTTATATTACAGAAACGACACAAAAACGATCCACGAAGCCCAGGTTGTATCTCATACTTCAGAAGGTTAAGGTAAATATGCAGCCACGATGGCAAACATGAAGCCATTAGAACATTTACTGAGTCTTCAAGGCAAATACAAAGCCATCTGGACAAATACAGTGCCATTAATGAAGACAAATATAACGCCACAAAAGGAAATACACAAAGCGTTTAAGGAAACATGCAGCCATAAAAGTCATACATGGAGCTATTTAGAAAGATGTGAGGCCAGTACGTCAACCATCGAAGCTACTATGGCAAATACAGAATATACAATATATGCCAATAATGCAAGATCAACGTGTGCGACAAGTACATCTGAACTTAGACGCACCAGCCCGAGGAGACATGTACACATGAGGACAATGTTCACGGCTACATAATGTTATCATAACTTCAATAATTCAGATATCACATAGGAATACATGATTTCAGGCTCACTGGTTTTCTCAAAGAGAACCGATAGACTGGTGGTACAGGGAAAGCGGAAGAAAAAAAGAATGGGATTTCTCTCCGAGTGGAGGAGCTACGTGGCAGCAAGTCCAGTTAACATCGAGGAAAGACTGACATGTGTTGTGGTAGCCACACCGAGAGGATCAGTGCCCTCCAGTGGCATAGACCTGGAGGAAGTTCCTCCACCGGAAAGGTTATTGTAAACGCAAACGTTTCTCCCACCGGAAAGGTTATTGTAAACGCAAACGACCATTCAACGCAGGAGGTTAACTTCACTTTTCACGTTGGCAGTCAACACTTCTGACACGGTACAAAGCCACCCCATACCACTCGAGAATAACCCAGCCAGCTTGGGGCTCATCCATTCCACACTAACCCACCCACCATGTTCGTAGTCGTACTACGGCAAGAGAACCAGCTACCCTTCCTCTGGTAGAAGTCAGCCTCTGATCTACTTCACCCACTCGACTTCCATGTATCAAACACAAAACCATAAGATCTACACAGAACAGGTTGTGGGGACCAGTGCATCACCTACTTCGCTAAAGGAGGAGATCGACCTCTCCCTCCAGTTGAAGCTCCCTCGAACCCCCTTGGTCAAGTGTCACATGACGTGCACAGTGAGGCAGAGCCAAGAACCCCATGAGCACAACGGCATGACCCTTAAGCACGACAGGACGACCAGGTCAAAGGCCGGGGTCATCAAACCCAGGGGTCGTAACGTCGTGATCAGGACTCGTACCGCTGTGTACGAAGGATTAACTTGTAAGATGAATAATATAATCTTTTGTATACCCGAGTCAGTAAGGAACCCATTTTATCGCCCAACGCCTGAGGGGTGGATGAACAGGTGGACTGACTTTGGGCCGACCGCCGCAACCTCGATTCGAACCCACGCGCAAGACCCTGGACGGCCCGTGAACGCGTCACTGCCAGGAACGCTTACCTCTACACCCACACTGGACCAGACACTGTCTATCTTCCTGGACAGATAACAAGATTCGAGTCTGTCCCTCTCCCGTTCCTGTCAACCTGTCCCCCGTCCTATGTTCTTATCCCCCGGAGCTTCGTCTCCGTCCCACAAGAACCATGAGGCTTCCTTTTTTTCCTTTTTGACCTCGGGCCACAGTGTTATGTGGCCGTACCTGCTGATGGAGTCCCTCTCTTCCAGGGCCACGCCACCATATGGTCCCTTCCAGCAACAGCAGCACCCCCCCCCCCCCCCTCCTCCTCCTCCGGTGGCCTGGAACTTCCAGCCGCCTCCAGCCACTGGGGCTTCCTGCTGACGGAGCTGATGGATGTTCAGACTTCCCAAAGTCACATTAGATCCGACCATCGATTATCGTGCCAGCCTCTCTCTCTCTCTCTCTCTCTCTCTCTCTCTCTCTCTCTCTCTCTCTCTCTCTCATGCCACCCACCTACCCACCCTCCTCCCCCTCTCCTCCGCCTCGCTCTCCCTTCACTCTCACCAGGCCCGGCCTCCACCACTCTCACAGGACGCCACCTCCACCCTCCCTCTCCGGCCAGGTCTGACGCCATCATGTCTCAAGACGATATATAATTTCACCACTTCTATGCACGTCCCCCAGTATCTTACCTACCCTGAACTTCACAATATAAATCAGTCCGTGATACACACCTACGACCACTATCCCGCCGCTCCTAAACAATCCCGTACAATATGATACATAGTCACACTAGCTGTGTTCCTGTATGATAATCTTACCTAAACATAATACTTAAGATCCCTTGACATGATACTGTAATTCTATATCGTTGGAGAACATGGAGTGACGGCCTGACCTTTCTTACATCTCATTTCAGAGATGCTTACTATTCTTCTTTCCATAACAGAACAGAGAAAAACTGTTCACAATACTTCTGCACCATGATACATTTTCTCTGAGTTATCACAAATTCCCTTAATTCGAGAAAAAGGAAGAATACTTCAGAATGGAAGTCAATGGGAAGGACAGATAACACAAGACCTGATGGTCTATGACCAGGTTATCTGCTGGAGGACAGAGAGTACATGGGAAGGACAGATAACACAAGACCTGATGGTCTATGACCAGGTTATCTGCTGGAGGACAGACAGTACATGGGAAGGACAGATAACACAAGACCTGATGGTCTATGACCAGGTTATCTGCTGGAGGACAGTACATGGGAAGGACAGATAACACAAGACCTGATGGTCTATGACCAAAGTCTTGGGAAAATATAAACGTGAATATATTACATCAGGTCACTGAACACGAAGGTACGACCCTTGAGCACGACAGTACGACCCTTGAAGACGACAGCGTCCCCTGGGGACAGCTGCCTGGCCTTTGACCTGACCCACATGGGGAAGGTAAAAGGCCAAGCCGTAAATACCCAAAAGTTGAACCATCGTACCCAAACGTCTTAAGATCGTGCTCAACAGTCGTCCCGTTTTCTTCAAAGGCTCTTACCGTTGTGGTCACGGCGGCTCGTACCGCTGTGTTCAAGGCTGACCTGATACCATCGTGCTCTGGGGATGATGGTTAGGTCTCGACCACCGACCCAACATGAACCAACAGCGTGTTCCAATACTTTTATTACACTCCATTATCACCATAATATACCCGCGCCAAAGACTTTACGTACCCTCCACGAATCTTTAAATCTGCTTGTTCGAAAATGCAAAGGGGGAAAAATCCCTCGGACGAGAGAGGAAATCTTGCGTCCAATAAAAGTTCTGAGTAGAGTTAACTTGAAGACATGGTCACTTCCTCCTCCTCCTCCTTGTCTCAAGGCAAAACACATTCCTCATTCCACCAGGGTAAACCTAACGTTCCTTCCAAGATCAGTGCAGAGTCCGAGTCAGTCAGAAAACTTGGCTTACCAAACCGGACTTTCCCAATAAATCTCCCCACGACCTTAAGAGACAGTAAAGAGAAGGCATCACTACAGCCATCAATCGCAATGCTGACGGTGAAGCGCAGATACCTTCTCTAAATGGCCCATCCCTCAGCTGTATATATATATATATACAAGAGGCAAAACCTTCTCCAGAAATCACCCTGGAGGATACGTACGTGGAAATATTCGAGCAATATAGTTGCTCTTCGGGGAGGAGTCAAGGCTCTTGCGCATGTCTGTTCGTACGAATGTCGGCTCCGACGATACGACCCATGGTTACGACGGCACGACCCATGGGTTCGACGGCACGACCCATGGGTTCGACGGCGCGACCCCTGGGTTCGATACGACCTTAGGATTCGACGGTGCGACCCCTGGGTTCGATACGACCCAAGGGTTCGACGGTGCGACCCCTGGCTTCGATACGACCCTAGGGTTCGACGGTGCGACCCCTGGCTTCGATACGACCCTAGGGTTCGACGGTGCGACCCTTGGGTTCGATACAACCCAAGGGTTCGACGGTACTACCCTTGGGTTCGACGTTGCAACCCTTGGGTATGACGGCTCGACCCCTGGGTTCGATACGGCCCATGCGTACGATGGTGCGACCCTTGGGTATGACGACCCGACCTTTAAGACTTAGCCTTACGAGTCTGGACGAAGACCAGGCCCCGTCCTGCCTAAGGGTCGTACCGTCGTGCTCGAGGGTCGTACCGTCGTGCTCAAAAGGACTAACAGAGTAAACCACGGTTGCAGCGACCCCTCCAGAGGAACGTCTTAACTGCACACAGAATAAAACGGACCCACAAATATTTACAAAACAAAACGGTACAATCTTTGGAGACAGAAACACAATATTCATTCGACAAATATCGTCTCCACGGAAGACGGCAAGTATTGCTGATTCCCTTCAGACAACAGATGTACAAGAGTCAGTATTTTAGGGACCACTAGGATCGGTGGCGGGGTATGTTTTGGTTCGGGGTCAAGAAGAGAGACACTGGAGGTCACCACAATAAACATATATATAGATGACTTCAACAATTACTGTGCAGGAGGTAGATTTATACAACCCGTTCCTGGACAAGGTACATCCAGAACACTGTCTCTGTATACAGATAAACATGACAATGCGGTCCCTGTTCCTTTTATGTATATTATGTGTGTGTGTGTGTGTGTGTGTGTGTGTGTGTGTGTGTGCGTGTGTGCCCGTCTGTGCTTGAGGAAATGCATTCTCTCCCCCAAAGCAACATTTTTTTAATGTGCGCCCCTCATGTGAATAATGCCTGGGATATATTACTCTAAAAAAAAAAAAAAAGAGACAATTTTGCATAGATCTTGATGTTGAAATTCTGTATTCGAGAACAGCGACAGAGAAGCATATCTGGAGTGTGAGCCAATGTACATAATGTACACTTTGTGAAACACTCTCCACCTGTCGAGGATTGGACGGTGATGTACTCCACTCTCAAGATATTACGGTACTATGTACATCTTGAGCCTCAGCGACGTAACAACGTCATTACGAGGACTTTGCGTCACCCACGTCCATACGACACGTTCCCTACTGGCGAGGTTGTAATCTCTGGTTGTCTTAGGGGTCGTACAACACGACAATACGACCTCTTGACTATCACGGTACGATGGGTCAATGCGATGCGATCCTTGAGCACGACGGTACGATCCCTGGGCATCAGGGTACGATCCTTGAGTACGACTGTACGACCTTCTGAGCACCGCAGCATGACTCGAGCGCGACGGCACGACTCTTTGAGTACGACGGTACGACTCGAGTACGGCCCTTACTCATGATACGTTTGGCAGCGATGTTGATCTGGCGCACACACCGAGGCGCGCCTGTCCACGGCGGGCAAGAGCGTCTTCCCTCCAACATGTGTCGGTGCGTCTTCGAGTTAAGCCTTGACATTATCTTCAAGGACCAGCGCTACCATCCGACGTGTCTGTTTCATTCGGCCGCTCCTGGAGCGATCACTTCGTGTCGACGGCAATGAATCAATGGTTACCAGAACACTGTAGACTTACCGTACTGACTTGTGTCTGTGTCGCAGTGAAGGAAGACCATATACTTGAATGACTCCTTCATCCTAAACGCTAGGGTAACAGACCCCGCGGATCACAGCCATGACTTCACCACTGTTATACGATCAGAACTGACGAAGAAAGGGGACCTTTGCTTCATTCATCACCCCGCACCCCTTCCTTCCTTCCTGAGTTTCACATCCTCCATCTATATGTCAAGACCTCCTTCCCTATATCCTCCCTCCCTCCAGCTATGGCTGCGCCTCTCTCTCTCTCTCTCTCTCTCTCTCTCTCTCTCTCTCTCTCTCTCTCTCTCTCTCTCTCTCTCCTTCACTCGGCAGCCAACATTCGTGCCTACGCATTATACTACATCTACACAGCATCATGTTACAACGCACACACACACACACACACACACACACACACACACATACACACATACACACACACATACACACACACACATACACACACACACACGCTATCTGATACTCTACTGAGGACATTCAACCACGGCAAATGTAATGAGAGTGGGTCACTGAGAACAGGCCTCGATATAAACACTGCCAGGAAACAAGCTTTGGGATTACGGGTGTGGGAGGGACTTGGGAGTTGGGATCGTCCCTAACCACAAGCCGCCAGATCCACGTTAGGAGAATAGTACAAGGAGATAAGCTGTCTCCTGGCAAAGATGATAACAACATTCAAGTATCCAGATAAGGAAACATTTCAGCAAGGTGTTTCATATCGAGCAAAAGGCCAAAATAGAAAAAAAAAATGCCACTCGAGTTATGTTACTTAAAGAAAGACATATATGTAACAGGGAAGGTCTAGAGGAAGGGAATAAACTTTGTACCGTGGCGGCATTACGAGAACCGACTTACAGCGAGGAGTTAAACGCCATTATCATATGTCTAACAAGTAAGAGAGAAAAGTAAAGGGAAGGTTGATCACAACCTTAGAGATATTAGACCACTATGATGATTGTAAATAGTGAGCAGTTCTTCGAAGAATTCAAGAACAGAGGCAATAACATGAAGCAAGAACACTGCTGGCAAAGATGTTATGAAGTATTGTTATAAATATTGTTATAGTACATGAACGGCAGATGAAAGGCATAAGCGGAATGATGAAACCGTAGTACATATGGACAACAAATAGATGTGTAAAAAGCCGCATGATGGTTCCAGAGATGGGGCCTCGCGAGTGTACAACTCCTTCCTGTTATAGTACACGAGGGATCTGTACATCATAATCCAATGTACATCTTAACAATAACTCAAATACCACGTTGCTCTGTGGGGAAAACCCACGTGTCAGATACTACAAGACTAGAAAATGTAAAACAACAAACATTACAGTAAGAGAACAAGTAACCAGTATAACAAGTAACCAGTATAACAAGTACCCAGTATAACAAGTACCCAGTATAACAAGTCACCAGTATAACAAGTACCCAGTATAACAAGTACCCAGTATAACAAGTACCCAGTATAACAAGTCACCAGTATAACAAGTAACCAGTATAACAAGTACCCAGTATAACAAGTACCCAGTATAACAAGTACCCAGTATAACAAGTACCCAGTATAACAAGTACCCAGTATAACAAGTCACCAGTCAGTAATTCATTCCTCGGCAAAGCCACATGCAGACAGTGCTACAATTCACATGGGTACGCCCAAGGGATGTCAATATGCAGGAATCTGTGTGATATTGTAATGAGAGGATGATCCTCACGACCTTAGACATGCCAGAACACGTGGCACGACGCGGTACGACCAGTGAGCACGACGGTACGACCGGTGAGCACGACGGTACGACCCCTAAGCACGACGGTACGATCCCTGAGCACGACGGTACGACCCCTGAGCACGACGGTACGATCCCTGGGCACGACGGTACGACCCCTGAGCACGACGGTACGACCGGTGAGCACGACGGTACGACCGGTGAGCACGACGGTACGATCCCTGAGCACGACGGTACGATTCTATGTGCACGACGGTACGATCACTAAGGTAGATGGTGCGACCCCAGAGTTCAAGGGGTTAACTGACAAGAAAAATCAGTGTTAAGATCAATTGAAGCCCCTGAAACACACACACACACACACACACACACACACACTTAATGAGACGAGTCCCCACGAGTGTACAACTCCCTCCCGTACTGTACAAAGTGTTACCAGTGATTACATGCAGATATCTGTACACTGAAGAAAAGTAATTGAGTATCTACACCAAATTTATCTTTTCACGAAAAAAAAGTTTTTTCACAAACCATCGTGTCTCAGTATTCTAAACCCACCAGGTAGAACAATACGAGGCGAGCACCTGAACGATATGAAATGAGACTTCCATTAAACGTCGTCACGTTTTTGGTATTTTCTTAAGTGGAGAGAGAGAGAGAGAGAGAGAGAGAGAGAGAGAGAGAGAGAGAGAGAGAGAGAGAGAGAGAGAGAGAGAGAGAGAGAGAATCAATAATGAACAGCAGACAGTCGTAGAACAGAGGTAGAAAAGTAGATGGCAGGATGTTAATGTTCAAGGGGCGAGGACATACGAGGCTGTGGGAGTAGGGTCAGTGACGTCACACCCGCCTCCCCATAACAGGAATCGAACCAACAGTTCCACCTAATGAGGAGCCTCGGCGCCACGGACCAGCAGAGACCTCACTCAACCATGGAGCCACGACACTATGGTAATGAGGAACGTGTGACGATGAGTACCTAGGCCCCAGTCAGGGGCGTCGTCTGACCTAACCTGGCCGGGGGTAACCATCTCACGCCCTCCGTGTCTTAACTAAGTGATTTCGTGGCCTTATAACAACCTTTCAGGCCAATTTGCGGTAGTTCCAAATCTTTACACGGATTCTAAAGTGTCTTAGATTCAAAATCCGCGGCTATGGCCGCCGGTCAATTCCTTTCTCTTGGGTAAACCAGTTCTTCTCTGTCTTACCTGTTGGCTTCACACTCCCTTTCCCAAGCGTTCGATAACAAGGCACTGTTCTAGAAAATCAACCAACCCGCAAGAGGGAAAATGACGATTGGGTTAGGTTCTTCAGCCCACGGCAAGATCTATGACTCGAACCCGGCCATATGCGATTCATACGTCATGATAACAACTGGAATTCTAAATCGGATAGATTTCTGAAGTTCAGGACCTTTGGCTGACGTGGACAAGTTATGTTTCTGTAACGTGTATGAACAATGAATTCAGGAAAGCTAATTAGACAGGTCTACAGTGAGGTTAACACATGCCAAACCACTTGATTTTAAAATTCAGACCTCAATTCCATTCTGGTGTCCCAAATATGTCTGTATACAATACCAACCCAACTTTCCAGACGAAGAGGATCACTGCAGCCCAAGCACTCGAGACGGATCCACTGCAGCCCTGGCACTAGATGTACATAAATCACTGCAACTCTGGCACTAGATGTAGATACGTCACTGCAGCCCACACCCTGGCACAGATCAATCACTGTAGTCCTGACACTAAAAGTATATAAATCCACAGACTTGTTTGTCGTCCTCCACAAAATATAAATCAAACCTAACCTATATAAACTATATTAATGGTTATACACACATGGTTTTCCCAAGTTTAATTACGAGAATTAACATATTCTTACCGGATGCACAGTGCCAAAATGATACTGCTAAAGATAACACACAAACACACACTTACACACACTTCCTGCCATCTACTTTTCTACCTCTGTTCTACTACTGTTTGCTGTTTATTATTGCTCTCTCTCTCTCTCTCTCTCTCTCTCTCTCTCTCTCTCTCTCTCTCTCTCTCTCTCTCTCTCTCTCTCTCAAGAAAATACCAAAAACGTGACGACGTTTAATGGAAGTCTCATTTCATATCGTTCAGGTGCTCGCCTCGTATCATTCTACCTGGTGGGTTTAGAATACTGAGACACGATGGTTTGTGAAAAAACTTTTTTTGTGAAAAGATAAATTTGGTGTAGATACTCAATTTCTTTTCTTCAGTGTACAGATATCTGCATGTAACCACTGGTAACACTTTGTACAGTACGGGAGGGAGTTGTACACTCGTGGGGCCTCGTCTCATTAAGTGTGTGTGTGTGTGTGTGTGTGTGTGTGTGTGTGTGTGCGCGCGCGCGCATAAGAGTGAAGGTTGAGACGGGGCAACACGAATATAAAACTGTTTCCCCGCAAAGCACAAAACAGTAAGCACACGCAAGTTTCAATCTTCCCTTACTCAAACAATTAGCTGCACGACCCACAACTCTCGCGGAGCCGGGTTCGAATCCTGGACATGGCAGCCAGCTCAAAGCGAACCCATCTCTTCATCCTACCTTTGGGAGTAGTCGACATGTGGGTTTGTGTTTGTGTTGCTATATGTACAGAAAAATACTACGTATTTACGTAATTACGAGACATACGACGTGGTTTTCACAACAGGGAGAGCTACAGCGTAGCACTCACCAAGGCGGCTACGAAGAATTAGTCCTGTGATTTACGAATTATTAAGAATTATGTCTGATATAGTCTGTATGTCTGTTGACTAAAAAAAGAAAAAAAAAATGCCAGCATCCCACGAGTGGGTGAGGGAGAAGGAAAAGACAACTGCCTGGGCCAGAGGAGTGACACTTGACAGCCACTGGAGTGCAGGCTCACTGCGCACTACCCACCCTCCCGCGACCCAAGCGGGGGAGTAGCCCGGGTGGTGGCTGCCTCCTCCCACCTGCTGCTGCAGAGTGAGCGAGACGAAGCTGGAGTGGATGTGCGTGCAGGCGACGCCATCCTTCGTTAGTTCCCGGCGCCACCTTGCTGAGGTGCTAACCGAGGTAACCCAGCGAAGGGAAAGTCACACTCGGCCGTGCTGTTCCTCCGTCAACTGACGACAAGGGGGAATTAATCTCGTGGAGGAACTTCTCACTCCTAAAAGGAGAGCCCAATTTCCCTGGTCATGACCGTAGCGCAACCCTCCAAGTTGCAGGAGAATCCCGTCAAAATGGGTCCTGTGTTTATATGATTAAAGAATTATATACACATTTCCTTCATACACACACACACACACACACACACATCCAAGGTTAAACGACGGGGCAACACAAGTGTAAAACTCTCTCTCTCCCCGTAACACACAAATAGTAATCATAAACATATAAGTGCAAAACACGTCTCTCTGTACTACAGACTCACCACTCAGTAAAAAAACAAGAGACAATTCGACGAAAGTTACTCCTCCATCATGACCGTAACCAGAGTGCTCTTAGCCAAGCTGTGGCAGGAAATGGAAGGCACAGAAACAAGTCAATTGAAGTTTATAGTGAAGTAACCGCATCAGCAACTTTGGGAAACGGAGTCACTCAGACGCGTTATAACGAAAAGACCTACTTATGCATGCATGGAAACGGGGAAAAAAATACATGTACACAAATACGTATCTACATACGTACTCTGGGTGATACAGAGATATAAACGTGAGCCTAGAAGTGGAAATGTGAAAAGTTTTGAAACAAAAAAAATACCTTTACACCGTAAGAAACATTAACACTTACGAAAAACAACCCCCCAGGGGCTACAACAATCATAAAACGTACGACATAAGGACGAAGGGAACATGCAACATACATGGGAGTATAGCCTATATATCCGGCACCAGTTCACGATACAGTGTGTAGAGCGGCCAGCTAACCTAACCTAACCTAACCATACCAAGTTACCACACACTGGCCTGAGTTACTGTGGCTAATATTACATTAACAACCACACAAACAACTCCTGCCCCAATTATACTCAAGCACGAACAAGTTTGCGCATATATATATATATATATATATATATATATATATATATATATATATATATATATATATATATATATATATATATAATCCTTAAAATCATCAATAAACGCTCTCAACTTACTGCAAAAATTCTCCATGATAGACATAGACGAGAGAGCAAACACACAAACGATATTATTATAGTTTTGGACATACCTCGAATTATGGGATATTAAATTTTGGATAGGTTAGATTAGGTTAGATTAGCTTTGATTAGATTAGTTTGGGGTAGGTTAGCTTAGATTAGGTTTGGTTAGCTAAGGTTAGGTTGGGTTGTTAGGTTAGGTTCGGTGAGGTTAGGTTAGGTTAGCTTGGATTAGGTTCGGTCAGCTAAGGTTAGGTAAGCTGAGATTAACTTAGGTTAGGTTAGGTTAGCTAAGGTTAGGTTAGGTTAGGTTAGGTTAGGTTAGGTGAGGTTAGATTAGCTAAAGTTAGGTTAGGTTAGGTTAGGATAGCTCAGCTTAGCTTAGCTTGGGTTAGGTTAGGTTGTTAGGTTAGGTTGGCTTTAGGTAGGTTAGCTTAGATTAGGTTAGGTTACCTACGGTTAAGTCAGCTAAGGTTAGATTACCTAAGGTCAGGTTAGGTTAGGTTAGGTTAGGTTAGGTTAGGTTAGCTTAGATTAGGTTAGGCTATCTAAGGTTAGGTTAGCTAAGGTTAGGTTAGGTTAGCTTAGATTAGGTTAGGCTATCTAAGGTTAGGTTAGCTAAGGTTAGGTTGGGTTAGCTTAGATTAGGTTAGGTTATCTAAGATTAGGTTAGCTAAGGTTAGGTTGGATTAGCTTAGGTTCGGTTCGGTTATCAAAGGTTAGGTTAGGTCAGCTAAGGTTAGGTTAGCTAAGGTTAGGTTAGATTACATTAGGTTCGGTTTGCTAGGGTTAGGTTAGGTTTGCTTAACTTTTAGGCTGGGTTAGAAGGAGCATTATAACCACCCACTCCTACCCTAGCCTGATGCTAGTCGTGTGGGATACGTCGATGTTACCCAACCTACCTGCTGGTGTAGGAAGTCAAGGGGGGGTGGGGGGAGGGGGCAGGCGCCTGGGTGGGCGGGCTTCTACAGGCTTATCTGTCTTATCGCCGAGATTGTGCTCCTACGAAATCCAAGACGGCGACAGAAGGCTTGACGATAAACTGATAAGAATACCACTACAATTTTCCGTTTTATCACCACTCACACAATCGTCGCCGACTTGGCTAGTACCTTCCTCTCTTTTTTCTTTCCCCCCCCAAGCACCTTATGTAGCTAATTACCAATCTTATTATCTCGAATTACTCTCATTCTTTTCCTCCTTCGTCAATCAATCGCTCAACCACTTGTGGCTTTCCTCGCACTTCCTGCCTCTGGTTACCTCACTGTGTATTCTCGGTTCCTCCTCCTCGTCGCGGCCGATCGTATTATCCTTTTCTTAACTCCCTGCGGGCGCTCCGAGAGTGCTGAATGTCTGCTACTAACGACCCAATTAACCGTTCAGACAAGGGGGGGTACACAGAGGGGGGGCACATTAACCGGTGGGAGGCGTGTTCCCTTCACACGAGTCACCTGGCTAGCAGAAGACTGTTTACTAGCAGACAAGATCACCACGAACTCCCGCCATCGCCCAGCTTGTCTGGGTACGATGATTACCAAACTCCTTTCCTTCAAATACCATATTTCCCCGCCTCTAAAACGTCTCAATACCGCAAAGTCTCACTCATTTAGAAGATTAGATACTCGTGCCATGGAGACATTGCGGTATACGAGTCGTGGGAAAAAGTTACAAACGCGAATTTTGAAGAACATCGTGCGAGAGCGAGGCAATATAAACATGGCGATCGTCCAGCTAACGCCATCTATTGAGCGCCGGAGGAACCACGATGCGCGCCAACTCGGCCAACGCAGGAAAGTACGCATGTGATGCCATGTACCGCGCTAAGATGCACCATCTCTCTGGATCTTATCACCATTCCTGGGTCCTCATGCACTCACAACGGTAGTGATACAAGCGGGCGATAAAGATACGCAGATTTAGTCAAGAAAATGTTATCATATGACGTTCGTTTCAGAGAGAGCAGGTTTTACTCCCCCATCAGAAAATTCATCTTAACGGAAGCTTAGACAAAAGACATCGAAGATGATGCTGCCACGAGAAATGAAAGAAAGAATGCCAATGACTATATGGTTCCTTATTTCTTTTTTTTTTTTTCAGGGAAACATGTGAATCCACATACGTGGAAGGCTTGTAGACACCCCGGGGATCAGCTAGAGAGCAACACTGTCAAAAGGTCGTTTCAAAATCGATTCGTCGGTTGCAAAACGTTGCCAGAGGTAAGCTTTCCCGCGCAAATGTTTTGTTTATCTTTTTTTCTCCTAAAAGCCTGGCCACGACAGCTGGGTCTCAGGAGAGTCCGGACGTCACGACGCAGGACAAAGACTTGCAAGGGAGAGCAGGAAAGGTATAATTCTGAGTTAATACGTCCAGAGAAATTCCTTTTTTTCTCTTTTTTTAAATATAAAGTGCATGGCTTCGAAGCCACCTGGGACTCAGAGAATGGAACGGGAGATGAGGGAAGGGAGAGATTGCCTATGGGCTGCTGGGAATGGAAACCAAATGATTTCATAAACGAATGTCTGGGACGAGAAAGAAAAATAGAAAATGTAACAAATATCTGCACGAAATTAACTAAGAGGATTTAAGAACATGTACATAAAAGAAAGACAATATCATTTAGAATAAATAACTTGAAAATCAAAATAACATATATATCAAAAGTTGTTCTTTTGCGAAATCCTGTCGCTATAAAACTTACGAAAAGTGAGGAACTCGCAAACCAAATTTCAGTGATAAAAAAATGGACGAAAAGGAGTATGGTCTACAGACCTGTGTGGTCTGGCCTGCGAGTTAAAGGAGCCCTGAGAGATAAATATGAAGTATCTTATTTCGAGACCAAGAGACCGTAAAGCTTATAGAGGCAACCAAAAGACCGCAATGCTTCCAGAGGCAACCAAACGACCGCGATGCTTCCAGAGGCAACCAAAAGACCGCAATGCTTCCAGAGGCAACCAAAAGACCGCAATGCTTCCAGAGGCAACCAAAAGACCGCAATGCTTCCAGAGGCAACCAAAAGACCTTGAAGTTGCAGGAACAAGTGGAACAATGAAATCATCAGAGCAGGATCAGCAGGAAACACTGATGGTATGATTTCACGGGATGAGAGAGGCTTATATTTCGCCAACGTATCAGACATTTTCATGACGTCAACGTTTTAGGGTAATCGACTGATTGCCTTCCACTAGGAAAGATGCCACTGGAAAAAAAAGTACGGGCAACAGACACTAAGGAAAAAATAAAATGATTCCCAAGCGTTCGTATGTTCCTCCTTCGTATGTCAGAACGAGCCACAGCTGAACTGAAGAATTCTTCACATGGAAACATATGAGTCAGGACTGGGGTAAAGTCTCAACTAATTCTCGGCAGTGAAGTCACACGACACGTGAGGCTGTCAGAAGTCATTCTCGATCGCCAATAACTGCTAACTACATGAAGTGAACACGTCTTCGAAGGTGAGGACAATCATCGAAACTTACTAACTTAAAAGCGCTCAAGATAATCACCCACATACATAGTCTTTCACAACACGAGAGACAGTATCTTAATATCAGGTCAAACAGTAAGCAAGAATACTACCAACCAGACAGAACAGCATTTGACCTTCTGAGCACGACCCTACGACCCTTAGATGTAAAGGACTAGGGTCGGATCAAAGGCCGTCCCATACAATACCTAAGGGTCTGACCCTATGTCATATATATTTCCCTGGAAGTGAGAGCCAAGGACGAGAAGGTTTGGGCCAGCAGCCAAGACATGTGAGGGGAGGATCTTTACCATCATGTTGGCCAAAAACAAACTAACTTTCTATCTGTCTAAACTAACTGCTGACGCCGAAGACGACACCTACCTACCTACCATAATCCATTCTGCACGACGGTACGACACTTAAGCACGACGGCACAACCCTTGAGCACGACGGTGCGACCCTTAAACACGACGGCACGACCCTTGGTCTGGCATTTGACCTAACCCTTAATTTCTGTTAGTTATAACACTTTGATCCACCCTCTCTACAGCCAGTGGATCACACAAGACCTTAATCCACGCTCTGAATCCATTATAACAGGGGTTTTGATCGTGTTGTATTGCTCCCCTAACATGGCAATGATCCAGGTTATATTACCCATGCAACACAGCAGCCATCCATGTTATATCAACTAAAATCGTATGACTGATCCAGCCTCCATCACCTCAGACCTACTCCGTCCAATCCTCTCAACCATACACCACACAGTAACAACCACGAACCACCTCCTGATAACCAGACTACGCAACAACTTACGCTAATCAACCAATCGTACCCGCAAAAGGAAGTTCCGACTACCACAAAGCACTCCACTAACACGTTCCAACTTCCACTAACCACCCTACGAGGAAGTTCAAACCACCACTTACCATACTCCACTAACAATTACACATGAATGTCTATAATCTATACACAATATATATATATATATATATATATATATATATATATATATATATATATATATATATATATATATATATATATATATATACATATATATATACACTAATAATGCACTAAATAAATATAAATTGGATTATTTTCAAACGATGTTCATCATCCTTGACACAGATATTACTGAGAGGGCAAGCGCATCTTAACCCTTTGATCACGACGGTACGACCTCTTGAGCATGATGTCCTTCACCTCTGACCCAATCCTAAAGCATCAGGTCAGAGGCCAGGTCATCAGAGAAAATGGTCACACTACCGTCGTATCTAATGGTCGTACCAGCGTACTCGAAGATCATATCGTCGGTTCCAAAAGAATCGTACCGTCGTGCTCAATGGTCGTACCGTCGTGCTCAACGGCCTTATCGTCGTACTCACTGGTCGTACCGTCGTGTTCAAGCGTCGTACCTTCGTCCTCAGTACCGTCGTAACCCAGGGATCGGACCGTCGTACCCAAAGTCGATCCCGTCGTGCTCATGAGCCTGGGCCCCACGCCAGTCATGACTGGCCATGACGAGCACAGCTGACAGCATCTGTCGTGATGACATTACCAGTCACGGCTCCAGGCACCTGAGAAAGGGCACCGTCACACTCGCTCTCCCACCGTCACGTGTGACGATAAGATGACCCACATCTACCAAGCGCCACGTCTATTGGTCCCCACACGCTCCCCATACCCTAATGGACCCTACCTATCGCTAATCCAACCGTCTCCACAAACCATGACCCCATGGTCTTATGGTCTGCATTAACCATGACCCCATGGTCTTATGGTCAGCATTAACCATGACCCCATGGTCCTATGGTCTGCATTAACCATGACCCCAGAGTCTTATGGTCAGCACTAACCATGACCCCATGGTCTTATGGTCTGCATTAACCATGACCCCAGAGTCTTACGGTCTGCACTAACCATGACCCCAGAGTCTTATGGTCTGCATTAACCATGACCCCATGGTCTTATGGTTTCCACTAACCATGACCCCATGGTCTTATGGTTTCCACTAACCATGACCCTATGGTCTAGTGGTCTGCACTAACCATGACCCCAGAGTCTTACGATCTGCACTAACCATGACCCCATGGTCTTATGGTTTCCACTAACCATGACCCTATGGTCTAGTGGTCTGCACTAACCATGACCCCATGGTCTTATGGTCTGCACTACCCATGACCCCATGGTCTTATGGTCTGCACTAACCATGACCCCATGGTCTTATGGTTTCCACTAACCATGACCCTATGGTCTAGTGGTCTGCACTAACCATGACCCCAGAGTCTTACGATCTGCACTAACCATAACCCCATGGTCTTATGGTTTCCACTAACCATGACCCTATGGTCTAGTGGTCTGCACTAACCATGACCCCAGAGTCTTATGGTCTGCACTAACCATGACCCCAGAGTCTTATGGTCTGCACTAATCATGACCCCATGGTCTTATGGTCTGCACTAACAATGACCCCAGAGTCTTATGGTCTGCACTAACCATGACCCCATGGTCTTATGGTCTGCACTAACCATGACCCCATGGTCTTAAGGTCTGCACTAACCATGACCCCAGAGTCTTATGGTCTGCACTAACCATGACCCCATGGTCTTATGGTCTGCACTGACCATGACCCATGGTCTTATGGTCTCCACTAACAATGACCCCATGGTCTAGTGGTCTGCACTAACCATGACCCTATGGTCTTATGGTCTCCACTAACCATGACCCCATGACGGCTTGGTCTTCAATTCGACCATTTAAGTGTCTGTCAGGTCAAAGGCAAGGCCATCCATCACAAGGTGCCGTATGTGTACAGCCTTTGTAATCTCTACAAACAGTATATTCACTCCACGCTAAACTAGGCCTCACTTGCCTGATCATCCAAGCCGTCATCACGTATATGGGTTGTCCCAGTGGCCTCAAGGGTCGTATGCTCAACGGTCATACCCATGAGCTCAAATGATAAATGGAAAATATAAAACAAAAAATAAACCAGTACTGTTTTGCTCTACTTCACATAATGGCTTTTAAAACTAGCTGTGGCTAATCCTCATACACTTAGTTAACATGTTAATACGTATAATGGTTCACATTAATGAAAATGCAGAAAATGTATGACGTTCTTGCGATATATACAAATATAATGGTTTACCCTAAAATAATTTACATTTTCTCTGATGTCTACGGAAATATTTTGAGGAGTAACTCGTACATTTCGTCGCAGTTTGACTTTCTCTTCACATATAACTATCACTGAATTTGTAGTCTTTAATAGAACATTTTAAAATATTTCTGCAAGCCTGAGCCAGTCTCTACATGAAAGATTTCTACAGTATTTCTCATGTAACCAGTTTACTAAACTATAAATATTTGATGTTTCTTTTCATATCTGTACCATGTACGACCACATATATGACACAAGTAATATGAATTCTCGTGTAATCTGTCTGTCTATCTACTTGATATACAACACTAACCATACATATATTTGTATATATTAACACAATTATTAAGACAGTGCGACCTTACCATGACGCTGCAGACCTTTACCACGACTAGAACGACCCTACGGTAAAATGACGTGACCTCTGACCTGACCCATGAGGGTCAGGCTAATATATATATATATATATATATATATATATATATATATATATATATATATATATGAAGATAGAAGGAAGAATGACGAAGTATTTCATACAATAAAGTCTTCAATTTCTGAGCAATGCAAGAAATTTGTGAGTTTATGAGGTTAACGGAGGCAATGATGAGCAGGTATGTGAGAGAGTCCGGCGCTAACGAGGCGTTGTGTTTAGTTATAATGGTCACACACACACACACACACACACACACACACACACACACACACATTCTTGTGTTAATCATTTCATATCTCCGGGTTAAGAGCCTATATTTCCTATCTGTGTCACATGAGCTGGTGTTATTAGCGTCGCAGCACGACTCACTGGCCCAACAGTTATCACTGTCCCATCTGTCTCATTCAAGGTTTCATCGTACAGTCACCCACAACAGCTCTGTTTTCTCATTCTACAACGCGCGTGGCTTGACACGTCTGTACAGTACGGCTATCATACACACGGGTCGTGCCACTGCGCTCAAGGGTCGTCCCGCAGTCCTCAAGGGTCGTATCGTCCCGCTCAATGGTCGTATGATCTTTCCCAAGAAGGCTGATATTCACCTTCCCACATATCCTGTAACGACTGATGTCTTCAGTCACAATATCGAGGTTGCTGCAAATGACAATGAGCCACATCTTTGGGGCAGTCTGTTAAGGACAATATGTGAGGTGGTGTGACCCAGTCAGCAATGAAAGGGTAAGAGAGATGTGCGGTTATACAGAGGGTGTGGTTGAGAGAGCAGAAGAAGGGGGTAATGAAATGGTTTGGACGTTTGGAGACGATGAGTGAGGAAGGGTTGACATAGAGGATATATGAGTAAAGAAGCGGTAGCACTCCCGCCTGCCACGCAGGGGTCCCGGGTTCGAACCTGGCTGTAGGTGATGTGTACGTTATATAAAAGTGCAAACATATGCACTTTGTTACGACTACCACACACACACACACACACACACACATATATATATATATATATATATATATATATATATATATATATATATATATATATATATATATATATATTCAGCCACCAGCCTCAAACAACAAGGCTTATCAGAGAATCAGCTGCCAGCTTAGCCCTTGGGGCTAAGCTGTGGGCATGGAGATGTCCCTTACAAATCATTGCACGGTATACGTAAAGCAAGATTTAAACAGCTTTCTGTCTAGTGCTGAAGCTTAGCGTTTAAGCTTCAGTGAAGAGAATGTATTTATTTGGGATGTGTCCCTTGTAGACCAAAATTTCGACCATTACATATATATATATATATATATATATATACATATATATATATATATATATATATATATATATATATATATATATATATATATATATATATATATATGTGTGTGTGTGTGTGTGTGTGTGTGTGTGCGTGTGTGTGTGTGTGTGTGTACACTGAAGAGACGAACGATTCAGTGAAAGGCACGTTCGATCATTCCCATAATGACACTTGGCCTGAACTACACCGTGACGGTCACAAACCATACTATATCAGGCCCTCAGTCTGGCTGGCCAGTAGGAGCTACAAAGGTCGGAACAGTTTCATCAATAATTCTGTTGTCCGCACCAGAGCGCCCGGGTAGCCCCCCACCAGATTAAACAATCTCTCCCGCTTTTCGCAGGTGTTCCCAACTCTCCAGCCGAATGTCCGGTTCCAAAATATACGAGTATTGCAAAGTCTCTGAACGGCGGAATAACCTACTTCGGCGTGAAAGGCGAGAATATTCAACCGGATTCGCTCACTCTCCCAAACGGACATTATAGTATATATTCGCATTTCCTGCCAGTAATTCAACCTTTTTTGCTCATTTTCGTATCATCAAGTCCTTATGACTGTGAATGGTGAATGATACATAACAAGCAAATAATGTCCTCCTCAAAGGAAGCCATTTTAATGCAAGGAGACGCAAATTTCTCCTCTACGTCAAGTGCATTCAAAATGCTTCAAGGACCTGAAAAACCTATTTTACCTCTTACATTTCGTTCACTTATATATATATATATATATTCATACATATTCGCTATTTCCCGCGATAGCAAGATACCGTTAAGAACAGAGCAATGAGCCTTAGAGAGGAATATCCTCACTTGGCCCCCTTCTCTGTTCCTTTATTTGGAAAAGTAAAAAAAAAAAAAAAACGGGAGGGGAGATTTCCAGCCTCCCGCTCCCTCCCCTTTAAGTCGCCTTCTGCGACACGCAGGGAATACGTGGGAAGTGTTCTTTCTCCGCTATCCCCAGGGATGGGGGTGATTACTGCATGATCGTGAAGCTACCCCCTGCGTCCACCTCGTCATGGTCTCCCACTTGAGGAAGAATACGTTCCCAGTATTGTGCGACGGAGGGTTCGAGTCTGAGCTCAGGAGACGGTGTACCCCTCCTCACCCGGGCTGTCTACCCTCGTGGGGTAACTTCGTCTTACTTGGCAACTTGAAGTGAAATTACAAAATAAATAATCGACAAGCGGTTCCTTGGATCTGGGTAGCCACTCGGCTCAATGCGAATACCCGATGATGAGTGAGTCGGATGGAAGATGTGTCGACTCTTGACTCGGCCAGGTGCACCAAGTCTTCCCTCTTATTGACGTCTTACGACCATGAACTGAAAGACAAGATCTCGGAATCCAGGCATCATCGAACAGGTCTGTTCCAAAGGATGTGGTAGTTAGGACCCGGACGCTATTCATACGCGTGTCTTCCCCGTGTCCACCCAGCGGAAGGTCTCGGGGAACCTGCAACTCTTGTGGGTTGAGGAATTCTTTACTATCAATCACGGAGACGTCTCCTTGATTCACGGAGTCTCCTCCTCCTCCTCCAGAAGAAGAGGAAGAAGAGGAATTGTAAGATGCTTTTTCTGAGAAGAGTGAGTGCTTCGCGCGTCAAGCAACTGGTCTGGAGTATGTATGTGGGAGGGTGATGATGGCGTCCGACCCCAGAGTTGAGAAAATGCCTTTAATTAGTGACCACCACTGCTGCTTCCCACACACGTGAGGACTGAGCATTAGGATGTCCCCTTCCTTCCTTCCCTTCCTTCCTTCCTTGAGCGGCGAAGCTGTGACATTCTCTTCCTCCTTCTGTCCTTCCCTCATCCTCTAACATCTTCTCTGTACGAGCCACATCTACAAACATCCGAGGAGCTCAAATCAATGTCTTTCTCCTTTATTTCCATTTCATACGAGATGACCGCCTTTCGGGCACGTATCTGCCGGCCCCCTGCCGTGTCGGCTGGAGGACAGAAGAAAACGCAGTGTGCGAGGCCGTCTGGTGAAAACCCAACCCAGCCTTGAGGAGCTGAAGTTTGAGGATGAGGAAGAGTGGACCCTGATGAGCAGTTCTGTCCCTCATAACAAACCCACCACACAGTCAGTCTGCTCAACGGGTTGGTCGTCGTCCAGGACACTCACTACCACCTGACCAGACCTGCTGGTCGTTCTGAAGCTGCCTGCTGGTCGTCCAGCTCGTCAGGTGGCTCGAACCCTGTAAGTAATTACCCCTTGATGATGCACGCTTGGCCCCTGGAGCTAATTACCCATGGAACCATTTATTAGTGGCTGTCGAAGCGAACGAGGAGACTTTCACCGCCGTAAAGGTTGCCGACTTTACCCCATCAGTTACGGTGCTGCTCCAGCCCAATCACGAGAGAAGAGAGAGAGAGAGAGAGAGAGAGAGAGAGAGAGAGAGAGAGAGAGAGAGAGAGAGAGAGAGAGAGAGAGAGAGAGAGAGACTTGCTTACTTTAAACCCAGGAAACTCAAGAAGTCTCCAGGAATGACATTAAGGACCAAAGTAGTTTCCTCCTACAGTAGGGACAAGGCCAAGCCACCCCCTTCCCCTGCCGGATCCAGGCTGCTGAGCCGAAGACGCTGGTCGAACAGGCTGTTGGGAGCCGCGGCCGGCACGCCCACGTGACCGCCCCAGCATTAACCCCCAACGCAGACCTGACCAAGGGGACGGTCACAGACCACACGGCTGTGAACCGGGTCGACCCGAGCCAGAAGCCGCCAGAGCCACAACGCGTTGCCTCACAGCAGACCTCCGTACTGAACACCCGGCAGAGTCATCCATGCACGTGGCAGTCGACGGCGTCTCACGAGAGACGTGGCCAGGTGCGAGACACTCGACCCACAGCAGGAGGGTCACAACGCGCTGCCCAGCGGGCTACGCCGCCATACCTGACGCCTTCCGTTCGCCATGTAGCGCCCCCCCCCCCTCCCCTCCCAGTGCCTCCGTGGAGTGAGTGAGGTGTACGCCCCGCGGAGGAAGGGGGGGGGGGGGGGGGTGCCGCAGTCTGCAGCCTGGTGCCACGCGACACGACCGATGTGCCCAGGAGGGCGCGGGGGGCGCGGGGGGCGCGGCTATGGTCGTGTAGCGCTCCATCTGGCAGGGCCCCGTGGAAGACTTGCAGTGGTTGATACTAAAATGGAAAATTGACGGGGGGTTGAATCAAACGTGAGAATTTGGGTCTACGTAGTACGTTCAGCTGTTTAGACATGTTTAACGACTATCTGACGCTAACAGCCAATAGGGTTCAAAGACTCGTACAACTGATGGTTACCTCACAATTTCTTCAACACTAGGTAAAGCTATGACGTCATCTGATTCTTCCTGTTTTCTTTTAATAAATAAAGTTTGTTTAGCTCCCTGAACACGACGGTACGACCCATGAACACGACGGTACAACCCTTGAACACGATGGTACGACCCTTCAGCACGACGGTACGACCCTTGAACACGATGGTGCGACCCTTGAACACGATGGTGCGACCCTTGAACACGACTGTACAACCCCTTGAGGACGACGGTATGACGCTTGAACACATCGGTACAACCCCTGAGCACGACGGTACGACCCTTGAACATGATCGTACGACCCTCGAACACGACGGTACAACCCCTTGAGCACGACGGTACGACGCTTGAACACAACGGTACAACCCCTGAGCACGACGGTACGACCCTTGAACATGATCGTACGACCCTCGAACACGACGGTACAACCCCCTGAGCACGACGGTACGACCCTTGAACACGATGGTACGACCCTGAACACGACGGTACAACCCCCCTAAGCACGACGGCACGACCCTTGAACACGACCCTCGAACATGACGGTACGACCCATGAGCACAGCAGCGCCACCCTCGCGCTGACCCTTGGCTATGACGACGTGACCTCTGACCTCATCATTACGGGTCAGGTCAAAAAAGCAAAGCCGTCGTGCTCACGGGTCGTCCCGACGTGTTCAACTGCATGAACCACGTCAACCAAACAAACTCGTTCCCCCGAAAAAACTCCGAAAATAAAAAAAATCGCAAAACTTATTCAATATTTTCACGTCCTGAACGTTCAAAAAAACTCGTCACATCTGACAAAGTTGCATTTCAAGTCAGTGAAAACAAAAATATTCTTAATTTTTTTCACAGCGTAAAGAACTTATGTCAAAAAACACAGAACTGATTTATTCATGAAAACTTTGCAAGTAACAAACTCTATATTGAAAAAAAAATAAACTGAACCATGCCATTACAGAATGATTACTAATGATTACTATTGATTACTATTTATGATTATCATTGATTACTACTTGATTACTATTTATGATTATCACTGATTACTATTTATGATTATTACTAATTACTATTTATGATTACTACTGATTACTATTTGTGTGTTACGGGAGAGAGAGAGAGAGAGAGAGAGAGAGAGAGAGAGAGAGAGAGAGCGCTTTAACACCCGTGTTGCCCCGTCTCCTAACCTTGTACATAATGTACCATGTCTTAACTTCTAACTTTGGACACACACACACACACACACACACACACACACACACACACACACACACACACACACACACTGTACAACTGGGTTGGCTGTGGGCCAGTCCACTGCTCATGTGGGTCAGTCTCCTGCTAACCTCAAGACAGTAAGTCTAGTCTTGGCCTCAGTCACTCAAGTCTAGTCCCGGCCTACGTTTGTCTGGTGCTGGCTTGAGTCAGTCAGTCAGTCAGTCAGTCAGTCGCATCTTGACCTGAGTCAGTCGGTCTGGTGCTGGCCTGAGTCAGTGGAGCAGCAGCGTGTGTGCTGGTCTGAGTCAGTGGTGGAGCAGCAGTGTGTGTGCTGGTCTGAGTCAGCGGTGGAGGAGCAGTGTGTGTGTGTGCTGGTTTGAGTCAGTGGTGAAGCAGCCGTGTGTGTGCTGGGCTGAGTCAGTGGTGGAGGAGCAGCGGCGTGTGTGCTGGTCTGAGTCAGTGGAGCAGCAGTGTGTATGCTGATTTGAGTCTGTGGAGCAGCAGTGTGTGTGCTGGTCTGAGTCAGTGGTGGAGCAGCAGTGTCTGTGTGCTGGTCTGAGTCAGTGGTGGAGCACCAGTGTGTGTGTGTTGGTCTGAGTCAGTGGTGGAGCAGCAGTGTGTGTGTGCTGGTCTGAGTCAGTGGTGGAGCAGCAGTGTGTGTGTGCTGGTCTAAGTCAGCAGTGGAACAGCAGTGTGTGTGCTGGTCTGAGTCAGTAGTGGAGCAGCAGTGTGTGTGTGCTGGTCTGAGTCAGTGGTGGAGGAGGAGCAGCGTGTGTGTTATCTCCGTGTGGTGGAGGGGAACATCTTAAGGCACTATAAACATAGCAAGGTAATCCCATGGCTTGCCAACATCTTCCTTTACTCCTCTCGTAAAAGTTCTAGTATCTGCCAAGATGGCCTCGTTGGACTCTTGATATCTTCTACTATTATTACCAGCTCGGCCGGTGAAGGTGTCTTGCACACACACACACACACACACACGCACACACACACACACACACACACACACACACACACACACGAACGTTCTCTCATGTGTTGACACCACTTACAGAACAGCCTCCCTCCCTTGATGATTCTCGAGTGTAGAATCTTGAAGAAGATAACCAGGAAGGATATGGATGGAAGGCTACTTGTAACGGAGGAAGTGCCTGATGGCGAGATTTACATGGAGACAGGAAGAAGCTCACGTGTCACGAATGTCTTACAACTGCATGAGAGAGAGAGAGAGAGAGAGAGAGAGAGAGAGAGAGAGAGAGAGAGAGAGTTCCGTTCTTGACACAAGAATTGGACGTGCATTTGCAGTGCCAGAAAGCATTTGACACTGTCCCACACATGAGGTTGATAAAATAAAATTATAAAAGTAATCCGCCAGCATTTACACACTATATAAATTTTAGGTAAATAGATTTTTACACATGTTCCTATCCTTACAAAAACATCGTCACTCAAGTCAGCGGAAAACATGCTGACACACAGATAGCAATATAATCCAAGCTTGTCCCCACCGGTCACAGACCTCACCTCTGCCTCACACCTCGTCAAGTAATACTCACAGATCCCCCTTTATCCAACAACCACAACAATAACACAACCAATTTCCCACTGTGATGACTCTACGTACACCATGCAACGACCCAACCCTCAACCCAGTCTTAAGCTTCTCTTCACCAAACAAACACTCATCCGAAAACTTACTCCCCAGACATGTACGAGTTACTCTTTCTCGCCTGCCTTCTGCACGCCACCCATCTTTCCAACGTTTGTAACACTGACTTAGAGTACTGCAGGACCCCTCATGCCAAAGATGGAACTTCCACACTGACGACAGATATATATATATATATATATATATATATATATATATATATATATATATATATAATCCTCAGTCACATTCTACCTGAGCGTGCTAAAGCGACATATATACACCATCGGCACTGCAATGGTCGGAGAGACGACCTTTCTACCCTGTGAGCGGATAAAGATTCCCGTTTTCTGTATGTAACTGCTGTGTGTGTGTGTGTGTGTGTGTGTGTGTGTGTCAAGTACACTGTCTACTCGTAGGCCGATCTATCGATTCCACTGGTCAGTGCGCCTAGCCACCTAACTCACATATCCTTAATGATGCTGCACAATATAGGTCGGGGTGGGGTATTAAATGATCATTAAGCACGGATAATGATGGTAATCCAAACCCCACAGAGAAAGGCAGTTCGATCTGGTATTCGATTTCACGCATCAGTAACACTGACCTATATTTTACTGATCATACTTAGTCGCTGTCTCCCGCGTTAGCGAGGTAGCGCAAGGAAACAGACGAAAGAACGGGCCAACCCACCCACATACACATGTATGTACGTACACGTCCACACACGCACATATACATAACTATACAATTCAAAGTATACATAAATATACATACACAGACATACACATATATACATGTGTACACATCCACACTTGCTGCCTTCATCCATTCCCGTCGCCACCCCGCCACACATGAAATGGCAACCCCCTCCCCCCGCCCGCGCGCGAGGTAGCGCTAGAAAAAGACAACAAAGGCCACATTCATTCACACTCAGTCTCTTGCTGCCATGTGTAATGCACCGAAACCACAGCTCCCTTTCCAAATCCAGGCCCCACAAAACCTTCCATGGTTTACCCCAGACGCTTCACATGCCCTGGTTCAATTCACTGACAGCTCGTCGACCCTGGTATACCACATCGTTCCAATTCAATCTATTCCTTGCACGCCTTTCACCCTCCTGCATGTTCAGGCCCTGATCACTCAAAATCTTTTTCATTCCATCTTTCCACCTCCAATTTGGACTCCCACTTCTCCTCATTTCCTCCACCTCTGACACATATATACTCTTCGTCAATCTTTCCTCACTCATTCTCTCCATGTGACCAAACCATAACAATACACCCCCTTCTGCTTTCTCAACCACACTGACCTATATATATATATATATATATATATATATATATATATATATATCATACTAACCTCCAACAGCCAAGATCGAACCCCAAGGGGTGGTTATAGCCTCGCCGTACTGCTCCTGCTTCCTACGCAGGGGTCCCGGGTTCGATCCTGGCTGTTGGAGGTTTGTATTATATATATATATATAATGTGTTTGAAGGAATAGTGGTTCCAACAATGTTGTATGGTTGCGAGGCGTGGGCTATGGATAGAGTTGTGCGCAGGAGGATGGATGTGCTGGAAATGAGATGTTTGAGGACAATGTGTGGTGTGAGGTGGTTTGATCGAGTAAGTAACGTAAGGGTAAGAGAGATGTGTGGAAATAAAAAGAGCGTGGTTGAGAGAGCAGAAGAGGGTGTTTTGAAATGGTTTGGGCACATGGAGAGAATGAGTGAGGAAAGATTGACCAAGAGGATATATGTGTCGGAGGTGGAGGGAACGAGGAGAAGAGGGAGACCAAATTGGAGGTGGAAAGATGGAGTGAAAAGGATTTTGTGTGATCGGGGCCTGAACATGCAGGAGGGTGAAAGGAGGGCAAGGAACAGAGTGAATTGGAGCGATGTGGTATACAGGGGTTGACGTGCTGTCAGTGGATTGAATCAAGGCATGTGAAGCGTCCGGGGTAAACCATGGAAAGCTGTGTAGGTATGTATATTTGCGTGTGTGGACGTGTGTATGTACATGTGTATGGGGGGGGTTGGGCCATTTCTTTCGTCTGTTTCCTTGCGCTACCTCGCAAACGCGGGAGACAGCGACGAGGTATAAAAAAAAAAAAAAAAAAAAAAAAAAATATATATATATATATATATATATATATATATATATATATATATATATATATATATATATATATATATATATATATATATTATCCCTGGGGATAGGGGATTAAGAATACTTCCCACGTATTCCCTGCGTGTCGTAGAAGGCGACTAAAAGGGGAGGGAGCGGGGGGCTGGAAATCCTCCCCTCTCGTTTTTTTTTTTTTTTTTCCAAAAGAAGGAACAGAGGGGGCCAGGTGAGGATATTCCAAAAAAGGCCCAGTCCTCTGTTCTTAACGTTACCTCGCTAACGCGGGAAATGGCGAATAGTTTAAAAGAGAGAAATATATATATATATATATATATATATATATATATATATATATATCCTCCCCTGGGGATAGGGGAGAAAGAATACTTCCCACGTATTCCCTGCGTGTCGTAGAAGGCGACTAAAAGGGAAGGGAGCGGGGGGCTGGAAATCCTCCCCTCTCTTTTTTTTTTTTTTTTTTTTTTTTTTTTTTTTTTTTCTCCAAAAGAAGGAACAGAGAAGAGGTCCAGGTGAGGATATTCCCTCAAAGGCCCAGTCCTCTGTTCTTAACGCTACCTCGCTATCGCGGGAAATAGCGAATAGTATGAAAAAAAAAAAAAAAAAAAAAAATATATATATATATATATATATATATATATATATATATATATATATATATATATATATATATATATGATGTGTGCGTGTGTGTGTGTGTGTAGTGAACCTATCTACGAGCACACACACACACACACACATACAGGGAGACAATAGCTGGCTCAGTACCCGATGCTCTACATCATTCTTCAGGTCTTTGTAGTCTTCTCAAAGGCCTGCTTGATTAGCTACGTATTGTGTATTGATATCTGCCGGAATCTTATAAGCCAGCATTGTCTTCCTCCCTCGCTAATTAGAGCTCCTGTATGATAATCGCTAATTAAAGCCTACTTAGTGATATCTGAATATGTGAGTCAGAGAGAGAGACAGAGAGAGAGAGACAGAGAGAGAGAGAGAGAGAGAGAGAGAGAGAGAGAGAGAGAGAGAGAGAGAGAGAGAGAGAGAGAGAGGCATGCTGGTCTCACACACGTCATTCCTTCGTCAGTCCTTGTGAGGTCAACTTCAATTCTTTAAAAACTTCCTTTCCAATCTAAACACTTGAGTCAAAATCTTTGACCAGCCCTGAATAATGTGAGGGCCAGGGTAGGTCCGCAGTCTTTTAAGCTGTGAGAGGGTCAGCCCTGATCTCGTTTTAAGGTCATATAACCCCGAGGGTGTCACTGCCGGTGATTCGTAAACAATGACACTCCTCTCACCTTTGTACTGTTTTATACCAAACTTTTCCCCCGTGGGATTTTCGCCCTGGCAGAGCCGAGACTTAAACCATGCTCTGAATTTTTTTTTTCAATTATTTCTTTTCAGATATTTTTTTCATCCTATTCTTTTTATCATTTCTGGATGATAAAATCGCTTGCAATTTTCCTTTGTGACTACTTACTGGAGTGTCAAAGACCTAAAAGAAATACGACACAGATTTCTACACTGGTGCAGAAAGGAACGAAGAAAAAAATAATTAGAAAATGGGAATTAATGATTGAGAAACCGACGGACGGGGACGGTACAGACATAGAGAAACACAGAGGCAAAGTACAAAGCAACCAAGAGTCTGCTGGATACAGACACCACGGGACAAAGTGACGTAGGTCTGTGTACCAGCAATCCTGGTAGCTCTGTGCAACACTCATAAGGCCAATAAAGGTCAAAGGTTAACCACAACGCCCTGGTCCACGATCCATCCCGGAGGGTATTACTAGTACAATACTCCAGCGCTGTGTACAGTGTGCATGTACTCAGGTTATAATAACCTACGTGTAGTGTGCGGGGAAGCCGTTCTCCCGCAGGACCCCTATCTCTGGAATGTGCTCTGGTGTCATTCAGTCTTGTAAACTGAGTTTACGTTGTCACTATACCGACATCTTTGTATCATCAAATTGGTCTAGACACCTGGACAGGGTGATCAACCCATCCCTTACTCTTCTCTTTTGTATAATGGACAAATTAATAACCTCTGCCCCCCCCCCCCCTCACTGGTACCATACATGAACCTTCTCGATCAATGTCTGTGTTCTTCATCAAGTGTGGTGACCAAACGTGGAAGGCACATTGTAATCACCTCCTAACGTAAGGTGTAAACAGTTGGCTCAATATTTCCGTATCCAGATGTTTGAAAGTTACTCCAATATTTACCAAGAGAAGGATCGTCTCCTTTCCAGTGTTCGTGAACCATGGGGCTCTGACGAGGGGTTTGAGATGATGGCAACTCGTAAGTCCCGCTCACACATACACACCACTGTACCTTACTTCCTGTAAGATGATGTTCATATTGAAGCCTTCTCTCACCGTGTCCCAACCTCGTTACTTTATATCTACTCGGGTTAAGTTTCATCACAATGTATCGCACCAACTTTGGAGTTTGTCTCTGTCCCCTTGTATGTGGAGGCAATCCTCCTCACTCTTTACTCGTCATATGACCTTGGCATCATCAGCATCATCCGCAAACATAACCATCCATTCATGAGTCCAACTCCTTCTGGCATGACATTTATTGCTGTCAAGAAGAGCGATGGTCCCAGGAAGGAGCCCCCGCGGAACGCCACTCATGACCCCAACGTATTTCCAGAAGGCTTCCCCCGACCTTCGTCCTTTGCTCGCATCCTCTCAGGGAATTTCCTATCCCTCGAAAG
The DNA here is from genome assembly GCF_036320965.1 of Panulirus ornatus. NCBI lineage: Eukaryota > Metazoa > Arthropoda > Malacostraca > Decapoda > Palinuridae > Panulirus > Panulirus ornatus. The sequence goes on from NC_092282.1 coordinate 24,947,715, forward strand.
CAGTCTCTCCCTCACTCCTGCCTGAAGAGCCAGCTCTCACACCAACCTCCTCGTGTGTGTGTGTGAGTGTGTGTGTGTGTGTGTGTGTGTGTGTGTGTGTGTGTGTGTGTGTGTGTGTGTGTGTGTAACAATGATGAAGCCGGAAATTGGATGACCTGACCCCCCGTCCAGTAATCTCCAGGCCTGAGCGCAAAACGCCCATAGCCTGACGCTGTTACGTCACCAGATCTTATCCCATGGGATGAGACTTATGATGTGACCTGTTACGTAACGTCTTACCTTGATCTTAAGAAATGACCCTCCAGATCTGACCCGGGCTGATCACCCTATAACACACACACACACATGCACACGAGACGAAGGAAAACGCCAAAGCGGTCGCAACGCGATGGTAATGTGGGTGGAACTTCGACCTACGGTGAATCATATTCTCCGGGGCAAGATAGTGAGAAATAGAGGGAAACAGCCTGGGGGAACGGACAGGAAATCTATAACAAATAATGACCAGATATCAGGAAATAAAGATTAGAAAATAAGACAAGATAAGAGTCAGTAACATCAAGCGGGAACCCCACATCAAACAATCTTCACAAAACTGAATATTGTATATACAACTTGTCCTCAACACTGCATCGGCGTGTTACGGTAGGTAGTACATTTGTACCAGTGACTAATTCAAGTGCTTTACACAACTTCAGCCCAGCGAAAAGTGCTCAAAACGGCGGGACATCAACATGGCCGCCTTCATGATCGATTTTTTTTATATATAATTTGCTTGACAAGTGTGTACGATACATCTGACCTACACAGGATGTTGGGTGTGCCACTTGTCTCTCCTGCTGGTCAACACTGTTACCCAGAGTGAAAAAGACAATGGTAAAAACAGTGTCTGGAATCTATTACTATAAACACGTATATGTCTGTGTATGTGAATATATGTATATGTTGATACGTATATGTATGTATGTGTTTGTACGGACATGTGCGTGTATGGGCGTTTATGTATACATACGTGCATATGAGAGGATGGGCCATTCTTCGTCTGTTTCCTGGTGCTACCTCGCTGACGCGGGAAACAGCGATAAAATATAATAAATAATATAATGTGTATTGCGTCCCATGAGCAAAGTCCACAGTACGTACAGTTACGAGTCTTGTGTGTCATCCAACATATCGAAATACCGGGAAACTACTGTACAAAATGAGACAGTCTGATGCGCCTGACCTCACACGTAAAGGTCAGGTCAAAGGCATCTTCACTAAAGCAGGCTGTGACCTTCGACGATAAGGACGGACGGGTGGATGACGAACGATAAGGACGGACGGGTGGATGACGAACGATAAGGACGGACGGGTGGATGACGGACGATAAGGACGGACGGGTGGATGACGAACGATAAGGACGGACGGGTGGATGACGAACGATAAGGACGGACGGGTGGATGACGAACGATAAGGACGGACGGGTGGATGACGCACGATAAGGACGGACGGGTGGACAGGTAAAAGCGATCCTAAGGCGTCTGTCATGTTCCACAGGCGACAAAATATATAAAAAAAAAAAATGATGGCAAACACCTTAATTATATGTATACGTCCATTAGCACTTGTGTTATATGTCCACTACCACTTGGTTATGCCATATTCCAACAGTGTTCAGTTCGAGACACAGAAGGAAACACTGAGCACAACGCAGTACGTGGACATCAGCCGATGGACGAGTCTCTCCCATGAATGACGCCACCACCCACCTCCTCCTGTGGGCGCCGAGCCGCCCGAAACACAGCACATCTGCCTCAGGGGAGGAAGGGAACACGGCGGTTTTACTTAACATTCCCAGGGAGGGAGGGAGGGAAGGGCCTGAAGAATGGCAGCCACAGATGCCTGCAGCAGGAGCGGGTGTATGCATGGCCTTCGTCTGAATGCTGAGGGGAAGGGCGGGACCCACCAGGCCCTTTGGAAATGAGGAAAACGAACCGCATCCCAAACGAGTATTTGAGAAAGCTTCAGCACAATGCAGAAACCTTCAGGCATTCCTTCAGAAGCAGCAGCACACCGCCGCCAGGGTCAGCATAATGTGAAGAGGGGCATCCAGTCAGCCTGTCAACTGGAGGGGAACCACTGACTGTATGCAAAAGAAAGCGATCGTCCACACACTACACCAGGTTCTGAAAGGCACCGTGGCGAACCAGTCTCACGAGATGGTTCGAAACGACACAACCCGAGACAACCCCAGTGTGGTCCGAGGCTGTGAACGTCATGCCAAACACCACCAGTCTCAGCAGGTCACGAGGAGGTCCACAGAGAAAACGACTGACAGTTACTCACAGTCGAAGGGACGCGTGATATTTCAGACTCGGAACTTCATACAAAACGACTGACAGTTACTCGCAGTCGAAGAACGAATGATATTTCAGACTCGGAACTTCATACAGAATGACTGACAGTTCCTCACAGTCGAAGGGACAAGTGATATTTCAGACTCGGTACTTCATACAGAATGACTGACAGTTCCTCACAGTCGAGGGACGAGTGACATTTGAGACTCGGAACTTCAGCTCCTGGTAAGTACACACACAAGGAGAGAGTGACACAGGGGTGTTCCTGCACGCGTCGGTTAGAGAGGATCGGAAACCAGTTGGCGGTCACTGGTGCCCGCGACACAGCAGTGATGGTCCGGGTCTGTACCCACGTGTGCCACAGCTTGCTTCCACTGGGCTCTGTATACACGGACGAGGGGAGTATATCATCAAAGAAAATGGGTGGTGGAAAACGTGCTTTCCAGCAAGCAGTCCCAGGTGTTCAGTATCATAATGGAACCTACAAATATATATATATGTATACAGGGTGCCCCAAAAAATGTACTCACTTTCTGACACCCTATAACTCACTGAATTTTTTTTTTTTTTTCCAATTCTCAGATCCAACTGACCCTAAAAAATTCACTGAGTTATAGGGTGTCAAAAAGTGAGTACAATTTTTGGAACACCCTGTATGTATATATATATATATATATATATATATATATATATATATATATATATATACATAGGGCTTAACTATATAACGGATGCGAGTTTTGACACTATCGCTCACCTGATTAGAACTTACCACAGACATGGTGATCAGGTTGTATAGAGAAAGACAGGTTTGGATGATCCATAAAGGAGAATAAAAAAAGGAAATTAATCGCGTTAAATTCCATGTCATCCATACATTTTCGTCGGCCATCTTGAATATCGGCTATTTTGCATCCTTCCGCCGACCTAGAATTTTGCACATCATCTGGTCACATGAACACCCCAGGCAAATTAATGTCAATAATAACAACAACAACAACAACAATAATAATAATAATAATAATAATAATAAAAATAATAATAACAATAATAATAATAATAACTGAACCACACCACTTCTAGGGGAGGGGTCGCGTATCGTACAATCAAATTCCAGGTCTTGTGTGTAAATTCTCTTGACGCCAGACACCAGCAGGGTCAGGCAGACAGCACGGCACGGCGCGGGCACTACATCACAGTAGCTCCACAACCTTACTTGTACCCCACCCCCCCCCACACACAAATTACCTATGCTACAAAATGCAGGGGCCTGACTGCCTTATATCAAAGACACGGGTTCGAGCCTAGAAATCATGTGATTCTGGCGGGACTGCCCGTACGATGTGGCCGACTGTGTGTGTGTGTGTGTGTGTGTGTGTGTACCATACAAACTTCACTTACACGTAAGATGAAAAAAATTATTACCAGATGTCATTTCGATATTGAGTTTCTTGACGTAGTTTATACATCATTATAATAGGTCACTAGAATACGACAACATCCAACATAAGAAAATTACATAAGGCATGATTCTCACACTGCAACAGTTCTCTCCAGTCTTATCACTCCCTGGGGGAACTACACGCTGCTCGTTAGTATCTAACCCTCATGAACTCCGTATTGTCTACGTGGCAGTTCGGGGTCGTTCGTTTTCCCCCCCTAAAACGACATGATCGCTCATGACGGTTCTACGGAGAAGGTATGTGTGGCGAGAATATCGTAATACCAAACTTCGCAAGCCACAAAATGGTGAAAAAAACCAATCCTTTTTCTTCTTTTTTTTTTGTATACGACGTAATTGTAGGCTGGTCACTTGCGGTTTGAAGATGTGAAAAAAAAAAACATTCATGGGTCACCTTCACAATGTGCACTCTACCTGGCCAAGGCCTACTCAACTACGGTAGTACAAAGACGAGGAACAAAACCAATTCCGTCTTTCTGAAATAAACCTTATGAGGAAGACGCACTGAGAAGTCGATACTGATCTCTCTCTCTCTCTCTCTCTCTCTCTCACACACACACACACACACACAAACGAGAAGAGAATCAGATGGAGTTTCAAACCCCCCCTCCCCCCAACAGTCTAATAACCTCATCTACACAGCCATTCCTCTTTCGATTGTGAGAATTCAAAAATTCACAAAAAATATTTTAGAATGCCTAAAATTCCACAGGATCCCGAATACAACAATAAAATTCCAAAAATCATTTCCTTTAAAGAAAAAAAGGTGAAAATTCTTGGTTGCCTAGAATCAACAAAGTAAAAATATATACACCTATATATATATATATATAAATCTCCCGGGCCAAATTAATAGAAAATCGAAAAAGAATAAAACTTATTTCGCAAAACTATGAATTCCATAAAAAGCTTATCTAAATACGTGGACTCTGAAAATGGCTTGACCCTCGAAAATACGAAAAATAATTAAATCAGTAGAAAAAAATCTTGAGTTTTCAAATGAAAATAAAAAAGTCAATCATTGGATGAATTTGGGGATAGAAAACGTAATGAAATTCCGACTTCAAAAACTATGAACACCTGGGCTTAATAATTGACCTCAGGAGGAAATACCTAAAAGAACGATTATTTTTATACAGATTCTGACCCCGATAACTGGGAGCTACCACGAAAACATCTTACGACTTCTCCAGAGAAGCTGGTCAAGTGATCGGCCCTTTTTAAAGAGGCCATTAAGTAGCCTCTACTAGCGCCATGATGATGAACGAGGATCAAGGTAGTTCCCACTCTTTCCTAGCAGTGGGTCATCAAACCATCCACTAATTACCGATTCATCAAGAACATGGAAAGGTCTGTGATCGTTATCTCGTGTGTGTGTGTGTGTGTGTGTGTGTGTGTGTGTGTGTGAGACAATTCTGGACTTAGTGTGTGTTCAGTCTTCATCAATCATTTCAGTATGCATCCTGGGCACGAGAGGACTTGTAACATGATAAAATCGACGTTTCTGACACTGATGTCTAAAGTGCTGGGGAGAGAAAGTGTAACTCACATATGTCTGGTGAGTGTGGTTTCTGTGGATGTATGTCTGCTTGGGTGGTGTTAAAGACAGGGAGGTTGTTGTTTAGTGTGTGTCGGGGGTCACTTGGGTGTTTTATCATGTGTCGTGTCTGTTGGTGGACAGAGGTTTTGCGAGTGTAGCTCACTGAAGTGTGAAAAAAAAAATGGGACAAGCTTTTTCTTTCTACATGGAGGATGGAGGCTAGTTATGGAATGGACAAGATGGGGTCTAGTGTTGTTACACAGAAATGAAGTGCCAAGCATACTGAGGTTGGGGTTGTATTGGATCTTTGCTTCAAAGTGTAGGTGCTGAATGTCTGTGGTTGCTATGCAGCCGGTGACTGTTCTGTGTGCTCTGCTTCCAGTGGTTTGCTTCTAACGGGGTTGATGACCTAGCAGGTGAGGTGTAGTGTTGGTGTGGAGCGGAGAAATTGTTTGTTGAGGAGACGAAAAGGATTCTTTCTCCATAACAACGACTGTGGAACCACCCTCCCACCACCTCCCCGAGTCTTATACCAAGCGCCATCTGAACCATCTACTTTACTGATCTATTTCCAAGATGTGCGTCCCTCGGAATAAGTAATGTGCCGTAGTGGGGGTCGAACCGCCTCTCCTGGGGACACTGAACATCAAAGTTACAGCACCTTAACACAGCTCGCCACCGGACGCACCAGCAAGAAGGCCGTAACTCCCATGTTCACTGGCTCCAAGGGAGGCCCTATAAACCACATTACTGTATGTTTACCCAACGATACTTTACAGGGTAGGTTGTGGACAGCAGCCGCCCACGGAAGGTTGTGGACAGCAGCCGCCCACGGAAGGTTGTGGACAGCAGCCGCCCACGGAAGGTTGTAGACAGCAGCCGCCCACGGAAGGTTGTGGACAGCAACCGCCCAAGAAAATACCACCCTCCTGACTTGTAGTAATGACCATCTTACAACCTCCGTGTCAGTAGGTTGTAGACACTGGCCTCCCGGGGAGGTACTACCCTCCTGACTTGCTGCTAATGGGAGGGAGGAAAAGACAACGGCATAACCTTGCTAACACACACACACACACACACACACACGGGCTTCCGTGGTGGAGCGGTGAGCCTCACTGACCATGTATCACGCACGGGCAGCTCTGGGTTCAGATCCTGAGCGCGGCGTCGGTCGGTCTCCACCAGCGTGTGTGTGTTGATACCTCTCCTCGGGGCTGGTGGATATATGAGTACCTGGCTGAGGCTGGTGTGTGTGTGTGTGTGTGTGTGTGTGTGTAAACATGGCCAGGAGCGACGTAGGAAAATGTATTTAGGAGGAACATGACGATGGGGAATTAATATTCAGGCGTTCATTCTGGGGAATAGGTTGTTTTTTTTACAGTCTCTCTCTCCCCTGCGATATACTGTCCTTTTTATCATCCTCTCCAACATCTTTACATGTCCATGTGGAACGTAATTTCCCTTTAATAAACTTTCCCATCCAACATACTTTCCCATAAACTCTCGCCAGTCCATCACTTTCTCAGACTTTCCCTTCGCGACAAACTTTACCTAACATTTACCTCACACAAACTATATTTCCCCACATACTTCTGATCAAACTTTTCCTTTCCCACATAATTCCTACATATGCCATATGTATTTATTCTTCCCCCCAATACTTTCCTACTTAACACACTTTTACTTATACTTTTTCCAATGACATACTTTATCATTCCTAATGTGGTGTAGTGGTTAGCCTTACTGACCATGAGTCTGCATGGGTTAGTTCGGGGTCGAACCTGTACGGGTTCGAATCATGGGCGTGGCAGTCGACCCACACCCAACCTAGGTGTTCATCCTCCCCTAAGTGCTGGTCATTAAATGGGTACGTGGCTTTGGTGTGTGTGTGTGTGTGTGTGTGTGTGTGTGTGTGTGTGTGTGCGTGTGACCACGTGAGCAGAGGCGTCACGACCTCGAGTGGTCATCCAAGGACATGATAGTTCCAGCCACTAGGGTCACATCCCGATGACCACGATAAGATTAACTAAAGCCATTATCGATCATTATCGACCTTTAGGAGAACATATTCAATCATAACCAATCCTACATCGCAGCATTCGTCTCAAACACCGTCACCTCACCCTCGAAAGACGTCTCGAGAGTGACAGAATCGAACGTTGGAATGAGACCTTTCTAATCAGCATAACTTACCAGTAATACAGGGAATCTAAACCTACAATTATGAGAACATCTTATATATATATATATATATATATATATATATATATATATATATATATATATATATATATGCAAACCTTGACTCTCCTCATGTCTAGCTTGGGGACCTTGCAAGCGTCGCCAACAGATGGCCTCTGACGTGGTACGTTTGCCTAAAGTCACCTTGTACGTCGTAGCCAACTTACCTGAAGGAAAAAAAGAGACACGTATGTTAGATAAATAGATAAGATAGATAGATAGAACGAGAGAGAGAGAGAGAGAGAGAGAGAGAGAGAGAGAGAGAGAGAGAGAGAGAGAGAGAGAGAGAGAGAGAGCAGGCATGGAAGTTAATATACATACTATACACATCCGTACATAACGGGACTTCCGCTATGATCTCAACATTCTTTCTGCTTTTGGTGGATATCACTTCAGCCGAGCGGTCGGGCCTGGAATCCCCTTAATCAAAACGGTTCCCTTAACAACACAGTTTCCTTCAGCGGGATAACGTGTGAGACGTTAAGCCCCAACCTGTCATAAACTCACGCAGCTCAATTATGGTAATCAGGAGGCTGATCAATTATACTGATCAGATGAAGCCATTGGCTCTCTCTCTCTCTCTCTCTCTCTCTCTCTCTCTCTCTCTCTCTCTCTCTCTCTCTCTCTCTCTCTCGCCAGGGAGGTACATGACCGATACGACCCGCAGGGGCATCGGATCGGGGAGGGGGGATAGGGGGTCAATGACAGCTCGCAGCGAGCCGGCACTTCAGTGGCTGTCACGCGTCACTTCTCTGGCCCAGGCAGGGGCCTTATCTTTCTCTCACCCACGCGGTGGGCTGCTGTCACTCAGCCCGCAAGCGTACACACGTCCCTCCACCTCACGCGGAACACCCGACAACACGTAACTCACACGAGTCTTTCTGCTGACGGATCTCCCGGCAGTGAGCACGACGCGTTGGTCCCGCATCTCAACACAAGCCTCGTGAGGCACCCAAACCCACGCGTAATGCTCACCACCTTGCTGTGTCCCGCGGGATCCTCCTAATGAGGAGATAAGACTGGGATGCTATTGACCCACACGGAGTGTGGCACATGGCAGAGGTTCCTACCCTGAGTTGAGAACTCTTGGATCACAATGCATCACACGTCATCTGGGTCACGGAAACAGGTTCAACACCAGAGCTGGACTCAGGTGTTCACGAACACTTAAGTAGCTTTGGAAACGAAGATAATTCATCCACTGGGATGACTGGTCTCTTGGTATTTGAGGTGGGGAAAAAAATAGGAAAGTTCTTGAAGTCAAAGAAACACGACCTATAACACGAGGAAGCACGATATAAAATATGAAGCCATACACATCTAAGGAAAGAACATCGAGTTCCGGAAAAAAAGTATAGAGCATCGATGTTCACACACTACATGGAATCTACAACACCAGCGCAGACACCTGTGTACCTACAGTAGGGTATGATGAGCGAGCGAGGTGAAGCGACGACAAAGACATGAAAAGAATAGTTTATTCAAGGAGAGAGAGAGAGAGAGGCGTCAGGCTGCATGTGTGTGTGTGTGTGTGTGTGTGTGTGTAGAGAGAGAGAGAGAGAGAGAGAGAGAGAGAGAGAGAGAGAGAGAGAGAGAGAGAGAGAGAGAGAGAGAGAGAGAGACAGGAGGAGGGGGCACTTGAAATGACTACACAGAACTAGAAGGGGAAGAATAGCAAGTGAGGCCCAGAGGAAGCCATCAAGGACAACCATCAGCCACTGCACAGGCTCACAAAGAGGCGAACTGACAGCGCGACACCAAATAACTGGATTCACGATATTTTTTGACGAAGAAGACAAGTGTGAACGAAGAGATGAACACGAAGTTCAGCGATATGTCCAACATTTGAAGACCTCGAGGCAGCATTACAACCAGCAAGGGAAGCGGGAAAATACCTTAGAAATTATGGAAATTTATCTAGAAGTGAAGAGGCTCATAACTCAGATGAAATCTAACCATTTATAGCCATTAGTTGACACTCTTGTCTAAGGATAAGTATGTTCTTCAAGATCTCTTCCTCAATGTTCCAGGAAAAAGGGTAGCGAGCCACTGTGGTCACCATAATAAAACCGGGTGACACGGAAGTTACGTCTGAGCTACGGAGGAGCACCAGAGACGAGCAATAAGGACCAGCAGGATGCTACAGGAGGTCATCAGGATTCAGATGAAACACTTCTTGACGAGCTTAAGACACCGTAATGCGAGGCGACATTCCTGAGGGAGAAAAAGTCTTCTGTGGCGAAAACCTGTCCCACATCGAAGACGTAGAGGGATGGGATGGTGGGTTACATAGCCTTTGGCAGCCACAGACTGCGTCAGATGTCGCCTCCCGCACCAGAGAGAGAGAGAGAGAGAGAGAGAGAGAGAGAGAGAGAGAGAGAGAGAGAGAGAGAGCTAAGGCTGGGGTCAAGACTGAGTCAATCTCTCCAGTGATTCCTGGAGACTTTCCCGCCCAACGACGCTGTTGCTCTTCAGTACATATCATCAAATGTTTCGTCCACCTGCATTATCCTCTACCTAATGTCCTTCAACGTTCAATTCATATATATATGACAGAGTGTTAACGAATGTGGCCTTCGTAGTCTTTTCCTAGCGCTACCTCGCACGCGTTCGGGGGAGGGGGGGTGTCATTTCATGTGTGGCGGGGTGGCGACGGGAATGAATAAAGGCAGCAAGTATGAATTATGTACATGTGTATATATGTCTGTGTATGTATATATACGTTGAAATGTATAGGTATGTACATGTGCGTGTGTAGACGTGTATGTATATATATGTGTATGTGGGTGGGTTGGGCCATTCTTTCGTCTGTTTCCTTGCCCTACCTCGTTGACGCGGGAGACAGCGACAAAGTATAATAATATCAATATTAATAAAACATATTAAAACAATGATCTCACAGCATCATGTAACTAGAGATCTGGAAGAACATCTTTAAGTTGGTTGTGTTGTCAGGCTTAAGTTGAACGAGTGTTGGGCGTTTCTTCCAAAGTACGTACATCACCAGGCAACACCATACAGTGTTCTGCTATACCATTATGAAGCTATTTCATATATCATAATATATCGATTACTTTCATTATCTTCCTCGATGGTAATAGTTGTTATGTGAACTCTGACGAATATCATTTTCCCTTAGATAATCAATAAATCATTTACACATATTTTCTGTCAAGGAAGAACATATATATACACACATTTCGTAAAATGCCAACCTATAACATCAGCCAAGATGGAATCTTATCATCTTATTCTTCCATAATTTAATGATAGGAGTTCGTCATTTATCATTACACAAAGATCTGATTTGATTCGAATTTTTAAAAGCAGTTCCCTCGACCTGAATATTTCCTTCTCCAATTTAGCGACGGGAATATTCCCACACATTTTAGAGGAAAGTGAATTGGTTGGCAACTTTCCCGCTTGCCTGGGTTCAGTTGACCTTTCCGTGACCCGTAAACGAAACTTACTAAAACTAAACGGAACATATATATATATATACCATCATAGACACACACACACACACACACACACACACGCACACATACTAAATCACGTGCAATATATAAATATAGATAGATAGATAAATAGATAGATAGATAGATAGACAGATAGATAGAAGCAAGTCCTCTTTGAGACCAGGCCTTAAATATTAAATGCAAAAAATTACAAACACAGAAAAGTAAAGAGAGAAGAGGAAAAAATAATCTAAATGTTGTGGAGAAAATGGAAAACCCGTTTCTTTAAAAAGGGTCAGGTGGCAGGTGCTAGGTAAGACATGAGAAGGTAAACAGTGCCAAAGCTTGGTGGTGTAGGGAAAGAAACAGACATGAAAATGTAGTTCTAAATTATTCTAATCCATCACTTTATACAGAAAATGATTATGTGTGTGTGTGTGTGTGTGTGTGTGTGTATATATATATATATATATATATATATATATATATATATATATATATATATATATATATATATATATATATATATATAAAGACGAGCAATAAACATAGTTTAATGTATCTTGCAGACGGTCGTCCATATCAACTATATTCATGATACTCATCATAAACCTTCACATGGGTGGGTGTACGTACGTGGCCTGACAACACCTGCAGGGGGTGCCAGATTACCTGGCTGGTGGCCCCGACGTTCCACGTGATCGGCCTTAACGACCCCTCACAGTTAGGCCTAGAGTCCAAATGACACCAACCTGCCTTACATGACATTTACTTCCCTACGCCCATTACCCCCTCGGTACACAGAAGTGATTTTTCCCCGACTTGCGTGTAATTACTTGCCTCATGATTTCTGGCCATGAGACTAACCCTTCGCCCCCACTAGATCAACCCCCACATATCCGTGCTGGTAAGGTTGCAGCTCCCACCAACCTGGGAGCTGCTCAAACACTGGGGGTTTCAATATCCCTCACCCTGGGAGGGAAAAATATAAGCGTCTGATGTTGCCTATAAGGTTGAAATTAGCTTCTTCCTTGATCTCTACCCGGTGAAATTGCTGTTTATGAAACTCTCTCTCTCTCTCTCTCTCTCTCTCTCTCTCTCTCTCTCTCTCTCTCTCTCTCTCTCAGTATCATTATATCACACAACTCTAAGGCCCTTCTCATGTAGGGGTCCTGGGGGCTATATCCCCAAAGATCCCTTATCCAGGGGCTCTTGCAGCTTCAAGACTGCGCTACAATCAGTAGCTGGGATAGAACGGACTCCTCTGAAACAAAAAGTTTCTTTGAGAGTTTGTTTGGTCAACTGAAGATGATACAGCCTCGCCAAAGATGACTCTTCACTCACGGCATAATAGTGTAAGCCCTGGCAGTGCCAGCAACAACCAAACACCTCACGTCATGCCTCGTCTACAGATCAAACCGCCATGGTGACCACCTCACGTCATGCCCCGTCTACAGATCAAACCGCCATGGTGACAGCCGAACCCTTGTGTACTCCTTCTGCTAGTTTCAATTTTGGAGAACACCGCAGAGTACACCAGTACGACCCTTCGTACAAGACCAGTTCACCCCTTACCACCCAACCCTGCCCCACCTCCACCAAGACACCACTGCCTTAGTCCAATGTGTGAATTATGAACCAGAGTTTCATCGGGTACAAATACTGAATGTATAACTGTGTGTGTGTGTGTGTGTGGAGGAGGGGAGGGGTTGAATTCTGCAGTCCGGGATATGATACACGCTACGTCTTACATACAAAATTTTCCAGAGGCCAACGAAAATAGATAACTCGTTTATATGAAAAGAAAAAAATATAATCTCATGCATATACAATACACCGCACAGTGAACTTCTCTCAATGAACCCGTTAAAAAAGTACATATATATAAATACAACGAAAAAGAAAAAAGTATAAAAAGTTAAGGCAAACATTTGAACTTGGTTCTTCACTCATAATATATATATATATATATATATATATATATATATATATATATATATATATATATATATATATATATATATATATATATATTTCAAGAGCGGGACTGGGGAACGTGCCTCTCATACCGCACTCGTCAATGTACACAACAGCAACCACAAAATATGACCCCACTTGGAGGCTTCCTACCTTTCGCTCAGCCAATGTTCAGACAACATGACATGAACTGCCATACACATTCTGTCCAAGAACACACCCCCAAACACCTCTCTCTCTCTCTCTCTCTACCCACTGCACACAACCCCCAACTCCATCTACCTATTTTTCCCTCCGCTCTCCTTCGCCACTCCCTCACTCTTGCTGTCCCACCCCACACCGGAGGAGCCTCTCCCACACTCTTCCAGTCACCTTGACAACCATACTCCCGTTACCAAGGGCATCACCACAACCATTCTTCCCTCCCACCACCATGGCCAAGGCGTATGTCTCCCATGCATCCCTTCCCACAAGTCAAGTCTCTCTCCCGTGTGCTCCTTCCCACACGTACGATCTGTAGTCCCTGTGTGTACCTTGTGTACCGTGTGTACAAGACAACAACCCCCTTCTTCACCCACTACCCCACTCCTTGTACGTAACATCACCTTACCAGAAGTATAAGGCAGGATCCACCCGCCTCCCTCCCCCACAATATACGACCAACCACCAACCCCAGCTTCCTGTAACCAAGATGACCCCCTCCCCCCTCGTCTTTCTCCACGACTTAAAGATCTAGTGATACGACCACCTGCTCCTCGACTCAAAGCTCCAGTGACCTTATCCCTCACCAGATGGCACCAGAAGACCTGTCTCTCCTCCTTGTTGGCCTCTGTAGCCAAGTGAGGGTAAAGACACACCTCCTGCACCACCTCACAACGCCACACCTCACAATGCCACACTGACCAAGTCTGTCCACAGGCGATACTGTCTAAGGTCGTACGACCCGAGGGGGCCACCGTGCCCACAGTATGACCCTTGATTACGCCCAGACGACCCTTAAGGTCACCCGCACGTCCCTTGCGTATGACTAACTGGCCTCTGGCCTTACCCTTAGGGAGCCAGAAAAAAAGGCAATGTCATCGAATCCACTGAAGCGACTGAAGATCTAGACCAAGAAAGGGTTAACGTTCATGATAAAACGTCTTGTCTTTTTATGTTGGTCGTCGACCAACCCTTTGGCGTGGATGAACAGCTGGGTTGACTGTGGACCGACTGCCGCAACTAGGTTTCGAACCTATGCCATGCTCGACCCTGGGCGGGCGGCCCGTGAATGCGTCACGGCCAGGAACGCTAGACCAGAGCCACACCACGGGACATGGCAGACTCACTGAACCATACGCGACCATGTGTTAACCAAGGAATACTAGAAAGACGAACACAGACAAGAAAACAGAGACAGAGAGACAGACAGAGAGACACAAACAAACTCGGGGATGTTATCACAGGCTGGGAAAACTGACAGAACCTTGAGGACCTGCAGTTCGCTCAGACGGGGTAAAGGAGAGATGGATTCGGATGGAAACAGATATGAACATCCAGTTTGCTATCTCTTACGTTTAGTCTGAGCAGATATCGTCATAATTACTGATCAAGCGTTGCCTTATCTCTTGGCTCTCTGCTGCATTTCCAAATATATTCGTCCAGGTTTCGTTCTCTTAAGCACACCGTTCAGATGCTCCCACCTCCTTATTGTTTTACATCAAAGCTTCGTCCATCATTGTCAGAGATACACACACACACACACACACACACACACACACACACACACACATGGCAGGTGTGAGGGAGTGAACACCGACTCATTTTTCGAACCAATTAACGACGGCGCTCTGCTCGTGTCATACCCTCACACACACACACACACACACACACACACACTGCACCTCTACAACAATCTCTTGCAACGTTGTACAGTGTGGTGCAGCGCTGGTCAGCGCTCCTGGCCGTGACGCATTCACGGGCAGCAGGGTCGTCGAGCATGATGGCACAGGTTCGAATCCTGGTTGTTGCGGCAAGTCGGTCCACAGTCAACCCAGCTGTTCATCCTATCAATTTCAATATGATCTTTTTTTTCAATACTAGATCGCCCTTTCCCGCGTTAGCAAGGTAGTGCCAGGAACAGACGAAGAAGGCCTCATCCCCTCACACCCATTCTCTTGCTGTCATGTGTAACGCAGAGAACAGTGTTACCATTATCAATATCACAATCACCATGAATATTTTCATTATCATTATAATTTTTACAAAAAATAACCATATGTTTACATTATCATTTATCATTATTACAAAGAAATCATAGATTTTTCTATCAACATTTATCATTATTACGAAGAAAACGCCATAAATTTCTGAACACATTAATTCAGCTGCAAAATGTACACAAACATCAAGAGTGGTGAACGTTGGTGAGATAGGCGTAACCAGTTCAGCTCGGCGTCAAAGTCTAGCCACAAAATACCATAAATTCTTGTGTTCACAGGCAACCAGCGCAACGGCATTATAAACTTTGTGATCACACTGAAAAGACAGGAAAGTATTCCAAACTCTGCGCCACACGCAAAAGATTTAAACTTTCCCCCCCAAAAACTCTCAGGGTCAGAGCAGCTACAGCTGAGGTGGTAGGATGCCGCCGCTAAAGCTGGCTATCTTAAGCTTTCACGATAAGCTTGAGTTATCAGCTGATTCTTCCCTTGGCACTGTCTTCGCACCCCCCCCCCCCCCAACTCCAACTCCACCATTGCCCCCTCACACATATTGCCATACTGCAACAATATGCACGACATCGGTGGGAAGTGGCTAACACCTGCAAACCAGTTCAGGCCAAACACCTACACACCAGCTCATACCAGTACATCAGCACATACCAGACATCTGTACATCAGTACATACCAGTACACCAGTACATATCAAAAAGCTGCACGTATGCACATGTCACACAAGTGTACATACAAAGCTTTCTGAGAGAAATAAAAACTAAACACAAGTATATTATCAATACTGCAGTCATATGTACAGATGGGGACCTTACACTGTACCTGTTCGTAAATCATCACACGGGGACCTCAAACACCTGACCGTAACTCATCAGCCGGGGACCTCAAACACCTGACCATAACTCATCACACGGGGACCTCAAACACCTGACCATAACTCATCACACGGGGACCTCAAACACCTGACCGTAACTCATCAGCCGGGGACCTCAAACACCTGACCATAACTCATCACACGGGAACCTCAAACACCTGACCGTAACTCATCACACGGGGACCTCAAACACCTGACCGTAACTCATCACACGGGGACCTCAAACACCTGACCGTAACTCATCACACGGGGACCTCAAACACCTGACCGTAACTCATCACACGGGGACCTCAAACACCTGACCATAACTCATCACACGGGGACCTCAAACACCTGACCATAACTCATCACACGGGGACCTCAAACACCTGACCATAACTCATCACACGGGGACCTCAAACACCCGACCATAACTCATCACATGGGGACCTCAAACACCTGACCATAACTCATCAGCCGGGGACATAAAACCCGACGATAATTCACCACACAGGTACTTCTAGAACACACGTCTACGACTCATCCAAACTGGGACCCTACCCTAACCCATCCCTGAGAGTCATTAGCAGAGGACCATGAACACCCGCCATTCGCTCTCTGTCCCGACCCGCCAACCAGCAGGACCCACATCCCAAGACGGTAAACACCCAGCAGACACCCTCACACGAGAGAGAGAGAGAGAGAGAGAGAGAGAGAGAGAGAGAGAGAGAGAGAGAGAGAGCGTTGGTCCTTGAGGCGGCACCACTTGGCACTGTGCACCAAGAATTCAAAGCAGGCGAGTGCCAGTGTCAGTCATCCGTCGGGGGAAGGTGGGGGGCAAGCAAGCAAGCAGGCAGGCGTGGCCCACTGAACTAGCTCACTTTCTCACAAAGCGAGTCATCGAGCTAGCTCACTCTCCCACAATTAGGTCATGGAGCCAGCTCACTCCCCCTACAAGTAGGTCATCGAACCAGCTCAATGCCTCACAAACAGGTCATCGAGTCAGCTCACTGCCTCACAAACAGGTCATCAAGCTAGCTCACTGCCTCACAAACAGGTCATCAAGCCAGCTCACTGCCTCACAAACAGGTCATCAAGCCAGCTCACAGCCTCACATACAGGTCATCGAGCCAGCTCACTGCCTCACATACAGGCCATCGAGCCAGCTCACTGCCTCACAAACAGGTCATCGAGCCAGCTCACTGCCTCCCAGGCGGGTCACAGACTAGCGCCACGAGAGAGGGTAAACAGAGAGGCATTTGGTGACACGCGTCATGCAGATTCACGTGAGCCTCGAGCGCGTTGTGCCTCCTCCACCGTGGACGGCATTCTGAACCTACCTCACCTCGAGCTACATCCGTCTACATCAGACCTGCCATCGACGACTACATACGACCCCCGTCTCCCCGTGACCTAAGACCCTAGACGTCCGCCGAGACGACGACCCGGGAGACGCCAAGGATAGGTTAGGAGGCGCGTCTCACGCCAAGAGCCATCCCTGCTGCCGTCCCCATGAACCATTCACATGAGACATACTACCACCTCACCACTCAACACTGAGGCCGGCCAACAACTCCTACATGTCCAAAGTATTCTCCAGTACTTCCCTGGGGCGGCTGGTGTCTACAACCTACTGACACGGAGGTTGTAAGATGGTTTCGGACCCCACCGTCTATCATGCCTGAACGAACATATTCGTCTCCTGCACTTCATATTTTCCTGACGATCGTTTAATTCTTTTTTTACTTAAAGATGGTGTCATTATGACCGCTCACACATATCATCACAGCATAACAAAAAACTTGGGATTGTAGAAATTCACATCTTAAGTCGTTTTCAACAAAATTCTCACACACGTATTTACATTCGCAGTTCACATGTTGTGTGAAATAATCGTCACATTTAGGAATCACTTGCCACAATCACACACTTCATATTCACTTTTGCATTCCCTCCCACACTGGCATGGAGAAACATGACGTATCTATAATCCCAAGCATGATTTTTCGCTCATGTTTCCGACAACCTGGTGTCAGGCGCTCATGACGACACGAAATGTGCAATATATATATATATATATATATATATATATATATATATATATATATATATATATATATATATATATATATCCTCAGGTCATTATCACACGTTTTACTTTCGTAAATTTCATTCGTTTTCTTAAAATTCTACACAGCCTAACAATACACGCCACAACTGACTTACATTTCTCTCTTGTGTCTCCCCTGATGATGTGATTATTACATGAAAGTGCACTTGGAAACTTACCGTGTTTCATTTTCCCCGTGGACTCATAGGAATATACATATACATAGGAATATACATATACACACACACATACTGGGAGTTTCAGAAATACATACTCAGATAAATATTGTATTTCAGCTTGGGAATTCTTAAGACTCCAGTGAGGCCCGTCACTGTCGGCTGCAGCAGTGATGGACCCAACCCACCTTCGTCACTGTCACTATCAGCAGTGACCTGTCTACCGTACTCCTGCACCAGCTACACTGTCTCCACGTCACGTGACCCTTGAGACAGAACTTCAATGTCACGACACTGACTTAGTGCCCAGACATGCCACGTGTCATGCCTACATGTGTTCCATGCCATGTGTCATGCCCAGGTGTGTCACGCGTCATGCCTAGGTGTAACGTGTCATACCTGGGCGTCACGTGCCATGTAATGATGCCTGGGTGTATTACATGTCACACCTCAATGTGTTTGAGTGTCACAGTCATGCATGTACGTGTCACGTGTCATGCCTGGACGTGCCACATGTGTCACGGGCGTGTGTGACAGCTGTCAAACACCACCGTGCAGACACGTGAGCAGCGACACCTCACCAAACACCATGCAACACAGGACACAGCCCTACCCCCCTCCCCAGGCTGTATTACAACAGAGCAACACTCATGGTGGACACACTTTAACACGGTCCGCTGAAGGATGAACCACCCTAACCCACCCCCCACAACAACCCCCTTTCCCCTTAAACATTGATGGGGGGGTGTTAACACGGCCCACCCCCCCCCCCCCCCTTGGGCCTTACCTGAGCTTTCATATCCCGAGTCGTCCCTGTCGTGTCGTGCGGGCAGCCTCCTGCTCCTGCAGGAGTACCGCTGAAGGAGGTCCTCTTCATCCTGATGGTAGGTCCTGCCCCCGTACTCGGGGTCCTTCTGCTGGGGGCGTAGGCTGCGGGGCACGCTCAATTCCTGCCCCATCGGCTTCTCCCGCTCTCTGATGGGCCTGTCGTACTCCCTGATGGGCCTCTCGTACTCCCTGATGGGCCTCTCGCGCTCTCTCGGGGGAAACTGACTCGTTTTGCTGTCCAAGTGGCGACGCAAGGAGCTCAGGCGGTACATTGCTACGTAAGACCCGGCTTGTCTTGCTCCTGGTGGCGGTGGCTGCTGCCAGGCGGCCCTGAGACGTGCTCACGAGGCCCTCAGACGAGCGGGGGAGGCGAGGAGCAAGGAGGGGTAAACCCGACACAACGAGGGAGATTAAACTGGGGTGAGGGGGAGGTATGTGGCGACCGCGGGAGGACAGAGAGACAGGGAGAGAAGCGGTGAGTGTTAATCACACCAGAGAGAGATATACCGTCGCCAGGATGAGACAAAAGCGAGCAGACTACAGAAGGAAGAGACAGAGAGATGATAACAACGTGTAAGAAACACAAGAAGTAAGAAGAGAGAAGCAAGGGAGAGTGAGGAGGGAGGGAGAGGGAGAGGGGCAGTGAGAGTGGGGAGAGCGTGTGCACCTTTGCTATTGTTACTACTAACACCAAACACTTGGCTTCTGGTTGAGGAGAGAGAGAGAGAGAGAGAGAGAGAGAGAGAGAGAGAGAGAGAGAGAGAGAGAGAGAGAGAGAGAGATGGGGGGGGGACAAGGTCGGTGGTGAGAGGCGGCAGGTGAGAGTGGAAGCGGAGGTGTGTATGTGTGTGTCAACAGATTCTTCACAGCGTCAGATGAGTGAAGTCATTCAACAGTTCAATCCTCAGTCAGCTGTTAGGCTCGAGGAGGGAACGCCCCTTTCTCAAAACGTTACGTAAATATACATCTACAGACGCATCCCGTCAGGCCCCGCCAAAGCAACAGGTTAAGGAGGAGAGGTGAACAAAACGTCACACTCTGGCCACTAAGAACAACAAGGGATACATGAAGACCTGAAATTCAGAAGGTATGAGTGGCGGTCCGTCTTATAATTAGAACAATAGCCGCTCTCACTTCAGGCTAGCAGGGGTAGCTATGTTAACACAGGCCACGGGTCTCTGTAGCAGGGGTAGCTATGTTAACACAGGCCACGGGTCTCTGTAGCAGGGGTAGCTATGTTAACACAGGCCACGGGTCTCTGTAGCAGGGGTAGCTATGTTAACACAGGCCACGGGTCTCTGTAGCAGGGGTAGCTATGTTAACACAGGCCACGGGTCTCTGTAGCAGGGGTAGCTATGTTAACACAGGCCACGGGTCTCTGTAGCAGGGGTAGCTATGTTAACACAGGCCACGGGTCTCTGTAGCAGGGGTAGCTATGTTAACACAGGCCACGGGTCTCTGTAGCAGGGGTAGCTATGTTAACACAGGCCACGGGTCTCTGTAGCAGGGGTAGCTATGTTAACACAGGCCACGGGTCTCTGTAGCAGGGGTAGCTATGTTAACACAGGCCACGAGTCCCATCCGCAGGGGTAGCTATGTTAACACAGACAACGGGTCTCTGTAGCAGGGGTAGCTATGTTAACTGAGACAACGGGTCTCTGTAGCAGGGGTAGCTATGTTAACACAGACAACGGGTCTCTGTAGCAGGGGTAGCTATGTTAACACAGGCCACGAGTCCCATCCGCAGGGGTAGCTATGTTAACTCAACACAGACAACGGGTCTCTGTAGCAGGGGTAGCTATGTTAACTTAACACGGGCTACGAGACCCACCAGGAGGGGTAGCTAGGCTAACTGAACACAGTCGGAGGGAGAGGTGAACACGGCAACCACAAGCGAGGAGAGAGATATGCTACAACCGAACCAGAAGATAAGGAAAGGCAAAGAGAAAAAACAAATGGCTGAACGGATCCGCCAGCTTGGTACTGTGTCAGTATGTAGTTCCTTGTCAGAAAACGAGGTATGGGAGGAGAACACAGACTAAGGAAATGAAGGAGTGAAGGAAGGAAGAATAGGGAAGTACGTCTACATAATCAAAGAAAATGGAGAGAGAGAGAGAGAGAGAGAGAGAGAGAGAGAGAGAGAGAGAGAGAGAGAGAGAGAGAGAGAGAGGGGGGGGCGACCTATGAATGATAAGTGGAATGTAGGGAAGCCAGGGATAAACGAAGACGAAGAAAAGAGAGAGAGAGAAAGGGGGCGGATGAAGCAGAAGGAGAGGAAATATGAGGAAATAAAAGGATGAATTGGGTAACGAGGAACAGGACAGGGATGAAGGACCAGTCAAACAACAACAACAACAACAAGAATTTCCACTGATTTTGTTTTCATATACTGAGCCAATGTTTCCCACAATTCTTCGTCCAGTCTTTCACTGTATGTCTCGGCTCTACTCACAACCTCTCGGTTATTGTTCTTCATAACTGGAAATCAATACACGTGACGTCTTCATTAAAGGAAAGAACAACTTACTCCACAACTGGTTATAGACATACAAACTTTTTCCGCAGTTCAATGTTCTTCATTTCTGTATCACAACCTCATAAATCATTATATATATATATATATATATATATATATATATATATATATATATATATATATATATATATATATTCTTATCACTGGCGGCTTTCATTAATAATAAAATGTACTCTTCCACATTAAATCACTTTCAGCTGATGCAATTTCGTATAAAGTTCTATAAAACAAGACTGACTTTTCTCGACTGAATTTACTTTAAAGATCAAAGTTCAAGTTCAGTCTAGATTTCGACAGATGTCATCCCGAAAGGAGGACAAGAAGGAGACAACGACTGGGTCTGCGGTAGACCCAACTTGCTTTGGTTCAAACAAATAGCGGCACGTCGCTCCCCATGTACCACATCGCCCAAATTTGCTCCATCCCACGCACGCCTCTCACCCTCCTGTGGGTCAGTTATTTCCTTGCTACGCTAAAGTTATTGTTTTCTCAAACAGACGTGATTCCTTCCTTCACTGTTGGCCACTCCTATACCATTGTCTTGCATCAGAGATCGGCTACCTCCCCCGACAGCTTCGGACCCTCTCTTAGATTGCTCCATTCACCCACATTTTCCCTAGTTGACGTTCAATTATATCTTTGTCCCCCTCACCCAGCCACCACCACTTATTTTCAGACCGTATGAGACGATGGGAAGTCTATATTGGGAACGTATTTGTTTCGCATTCTAGTTATCTTAGTGTGTGTGTGTGTGTGTGTGTGTGTGTGTGTGTGTGTGTGTGTGTGTGTGTGTGTGTGTACTGTACATGAGGGATCGCACTTCTCTCTTCATCGTAATTCTTTACTCGTTCTCCGGTCGTCACTACATTCCCAAGCCTTCCCCACAGCTTGTTATATGCTTCCAAGAATGTGTCGCCGTGTGGGTATTACTTCACAAGCTCTCCTGGCTTATCTTCGGCTCAATTTAATGTCCCACCATGAAGCAACTTCTGGTTTCAAGGTCCTGCTCAATATATGTAGCTCATAAAATCCACTGGAGAACTTGAAAGTTTTCCCCCTAGTGACCTTCTCGTTTTCCCCAGTGTGTGATCCTCATGCCTGGGTCAGACCCCTCTCCTCACCAGCTGCTCCAGGTACGTCCCTTGATTGTGGTACATTTCTTTCTCTTTTTTTTTTTTCTTCCTCCTCTCCGTCCGTGGTTGGCTTCGTCCCGACTTCTCTACCTGCTTCCTCAAGTCGGGGTCCAAAACGATGATGCACATTCTAATTCTGGGTCAAAACATGTGTGTGTGTGTGTTGTGAGCGTGTGACTTAAGACCCCCGGTGTTTCTGTAGCTGAGGACGGTCTGACAAAGGGCAAGACGTAGGCAAGACGTAGTTCTGCGTCTGTCGCAACCCTTCTAACAACCGTCTCCTGATCATCCACGTGACCTGCTCCCATTCACGTCGCCTGCAGGTGGTTTCCCCCACACACACTTCCCCCAGGCAGACATGGTGGTCACAAAGTGGTATGGCTTCGTGGTTCCTTATCATCACATCCTCGACGACTGAATTCCACTGATCATATCCATTCGACCAGCGAAGGACCGTGTCCTTAACATGGTCGTTGATCACGAACACATATTTCACCTCTCGTAAACCTGGCATCATATGCAAAAATATACATCTCAGTGATTCAAACCTCCTGAGAGGAGTCACTTACACAGATCGAACTTAAAATCCAACCCCAAAGCGGACCCTATGTTGAACATTAATGAATAGTGTACAACTTAAAGAGGAACCCCTGACGTGCGCCCTCCCACCCTGATCAACCTGGACCCGTATGAGGAGCCATCCTTTAACCCCTGCCTGAAGGTCAGTGTCTACCACCCTGCTGTGGTCGACAGCGAGAAACTACGAGTGACAAAAAGCACACACCCACACACACACACACACACCCACACACACACACACACACACACACACAAACAGTCCAACAATTCATCCAGGGTCAGCAGTATATGATTTCTTCATCCCTGACAAGTTTTGGCTCATAGTCAAGAAATCAATATGGCCTTAATAGCCATCTTCCATCTTGTGTCTTCGAATTACGTGCTACTCCTCCTCTCTTTGCTTCACGGGTCCATATTCAAAAGCTCCTTCTTACCATACTTCAACAACCTCAACCAACGCAGCTCCGTGCCGAGCGTGCAGAAAATGTCGTATCCCAGGTAATGCTCCAAAAGGAAACTGTTCACTTTCCAATAAATATTTTTCTTCCGCTTTACCTTCTCTCGGTGTGGAGGCGGGTAAGTGCTTCCTCCACCAGCCTCTCCATAAACCATATATTCCAACTCAAGCACTGCACGATCACTTCAATTTCCAGTCTGTTGGACGGCAAAATGAGACTCAACATTGCTACAGCTTCGGTGCAACTGACTCCGGCAGGTTCCCTGACATGTTGGCAAAGCAAGACTTTTCCTCTGAACACATTCTGTTGAACTTATACCGCCGTGTTCCATGTCCCACCCATGCACGGACGAATACGTGTGTGTGTGTGTGTGTGTGAGAGAGAGAGAGAGAGAGAGAGAGAGAGAGAGAGAGAGAGAGAGAGAGAGAGAGAGAGAGAGAGAGAGAGAGAGAGAGAGACGAATGTGAAAAATATCTGGTTACAAAGCTGTACAGGCAGGACGGCATGTGTACCTCCTACACACACACACACACACCCAAAGTTGGTCTGATACATGGCTGGAGGAATCCAACACGAGCAAACGTAAAGTTATACAATACAGATGGCTGGCAGGCGAAACAAGGCCTCGATATGACTTATCATGTGGCAGGAGATAAGTTGCAGGAGTCTGTGTGCGTGAGAGAGGGGGGTCGGGAGCTGACAACCTGTTGCCAGAGTCCCACGTTAGAACAGCAAGGAAGGCGAACTGTCTGCTGGCAAATATGTGAATAACATTCAAGTACGCGGGTAAGAAAATATAATCATTAAGCTGTTCACATCCTATGTTAGGCCAAAACTGGGACACAATCCTCATGTTTGGTCGCCTCACCTAAAGAAGCACAGCGAATTATCAGAGAAGGCGCAGAGGAGGACAACAAAGATGATACCGGAATTAAGAAGACTTGACTCAGACGAAAAGGCTAGAGGCCTGTAACTGATCCACCATGGAAGAGAGAAGAGTAAGGGGCAACCTGATCACAAACTTTAAGTTCTCGAGCCTACTTAATGACGACAATAGTGAACAGTTCTTCGAAAGAAGCAAGGACAGAATAATCGAAGGTCACTTTACGCAAATAAACTTAAAGAATGTAAACAAAAAAAGTGATGTTGTATATAACATCAGGTGTATGAATGGAACAACCCTGACTTATGAAACAGTCAATGTGGACAGCATAAAAATGATAAATAACGAATTATATGATACTGGAGAAAATTCAAAAGGTGGGGCGGACCCCATGAGTGTAGAACTCCCTCGCCCCGCACAGTGTGTATACATATATATATACAGGTGATGTGTGAGAGGCGTTGCCGGTCGTGCAGGTGATGGTGACAGTGTGTGGCTGGCTGCTGGGCGCCCGGTGATTGTTCTGAGTGGATGTTTTGTGGCTGTTTACGGCGCGTGCAAGAACTCAGCTTTTGGCAAGCCTGCATCACCATCGCCAAACGGAAGGGGATACGGTTGTGTTCAAGACATCGATCAATACCACTAACAATATGAGAGATACAGACGGAGTGATGTGAAGGACTGTTACATGCGTCAGATGACGGAGAGAGAGAGAGAGAGAGAGAGAGAGAGAGAGAGAGAGAGAGAATGTGGTGTGGAGTGAATCATGGTGACCGTGTGTGGTCGATGAAAAGAAAATACCGAGAGCCTTGCATGGCTAAAATACGGAAAACAGCACAGGCGGACGGCATTCCAAACGGAGTCCCTCGAGAATCGGTGTGACAATGTTACTGATTGGTTCGTCAGGTCGTCTGGCGTATCCATGGGCCAAGGTGAGGTTCCCAGGGACTGGTAAAATGCCCGCACAGAACCTTGTATATAAGGTCAAGGGGGACAGAAATTTATACGTTCTTACTACAAAGGAATAAGTCTGATGAGATGCACAGTGAGAGTATATATATTTTTATATTATTATTATACTTTGTCGCTGTCTCCCGCGTTTGCGAGGTAGCGCAAGGAAACAGACGAAAGAAATGGCCCAACCCCCCCCCCCCATACACATGTATATACATACGTCCACACACGCAAAATATACATACCTACACAGCTTCCATGGTTTACCCCAGACGCTTCACATGCCTTGATTCAATCCACTGACAGCACGTCAACCCCGGTATACCACATCGCTCCAATTCACTCTATTCCTTGCCCTCCTTTCACCCTCCTGCATGTTCAGGCCCCGATCACACAAAATCTTTTTCACTCCATCTTTCCACCTCCAATTTGGTCTCCCTCTTCTCCTTGTTCCCTCCACCTCCGACACATATATCCTCTTGGTCAATCTTTCCTCACTCATCCTCTCCATGTGCCCAAACCACTTCAAAACACCCTCTTCTGCTCTCTCAACCACGCTCTTTTTATTTCCACACATCTCTCTTACCCTTACGTTACTCACTCGATCAAACCACCTGACACCACACATTGTCCTCAAACATCTCATTTCCAGCACATCCATCCTCCTGCGCACAACTCTATCCATAGCCCACGCCTCGCAATCATACAACATTGATGGAACCACTATTCCTTCAAACATACCCATTTTTGCTTTCCGAGATAATGTTCTCGACTTCCACACATTCTTCAAGGCCCCCAGGATTTTCGCCCCCTCCCCCACCCTATGATCCACTTCCGCTTCCATGGTTCCATCCGCTGCCAGATCCACTCCCAGATATCTAAAACACTTCACTTCCTCCAGTTTTTCTCCATTCAAACTCACCTCCCAATTGACTTGACCCTCAACCCTACTGTACCTAATAACCTTGCTCTTATTCACATTTACTCTTAACTTTCTTCTTCCACACACTTTTCCAAACTCAGTCACCAGCTTCTGCAGTTTCTCACATGAATCAGCCACCAGCGCTGTATCATCAGCGAACAACAACTGACTCACTTCCCAAGCTCTCTCATCCCCAACAGACTTCATACTTGCCCCTCTTTCCAAAACTCTTGCATTTACCTCCCTAACAACCCCATCCATAAACAAATTAAACAACCATGGAGACATCACACACCCCTGCCGCAAACCTACATTCACTGAGAACCAATCACTTTCCTCTCTTCCTACACGTACACATGCCTTACATCCTCGATAAAAACTTTTCACTGCTTCTAACAACTTTCCTCCCACACCATATATTCTTAATACCTTCCACAGAGCATCTCTATCAACTCTATCATATGCCTTCTCCAGATCCATAAATGCTACATACAAATCCATTTGCTTTTCTAAGTATTTCTCACATACATTCTTCAAAGCAAACACCTGATCCACACATCCTCTACCACTTCTGAAACCACACTGCTCTTCCCCAATCTGATGCTCTGTACATGCCTTCACCCTCTCAATCAATACCCTCCCATATAATTTACCAGGAATACTCAACAAACTTTTTTTTTTTTTTTTTTTTTATACTTTGTCGCTGTCTCCCGCGTTTGCGAGGTAGCGCAAGGAAACAGACGAAAGAAATGGCCCAACCCCCCCCATACACATGTACATACACACGTCCACACACGCAAATATACATACCTACACAGCTTTCCATGGTTTACCCCAGACGCTTCACATGCCTTGATTCAATCCACTGACAGCACGTCAACCCCTGTATACCACATCGCTCCAATTCACTCTATTCCTTGCCCTCCTTTCACCCTCCTGCATGTTCAGGCCCCGATCACACAAAATCCTTTTCACTCCATCTTTCCACCTCCAATTTGGTCTCCCTCTTCTCCTCGTTCCCTCCACCTCCGACACATATATCCTCTTGGTCAATCTTTCCTCACTCATTCTCTCCATGTGCCCAAACCATTTCAAAACACCCTCTTCTGCTCTCTCAACCACGCTCTTTTTATTTCCACACATCTCTCTTACCCTTACGTTACTTACTCGATCAAACCACCTCACACCACACATTGTCCTCAAACATCTCATTTCCAGCACATCCATCCTCCTACGCACAACTCTATCCATAGCCCACGCCTCGCAACCATACAACATTGTTGGAACTACTATTCCTTCAAACATACCCATTTTTGCTTTCCGGGATAATGTTCTCGACTTCCACACATTTTTCAAGGCTCCCAAAATTTTCGCCCCCTCCCCCACCCTATGATCCACTTCCGCTTCCATGGTTCCATCCGCTGACAGATCCACTCCCAGATATCTAAAACACTTCACTTCCTCCAGCCTCTCACCATTCAAACTCACCTCCCAATTGACTTGACCCTCAACCCTACTGTACCTAATAACCTTGCTCTTATTGACATTTACTCTTAACTTTCTTCTTCCACACACTTTACCAAACTCCGTCACCAGCTTCTGCAGTTTCTCACATGAATCCGCCACCAGCGCTGTATCATCAGCGAACAACAACTGACTCACTTCCCAAGCTCTCTCATCCCCAACAGACTTCATACTTGCCCCTCTTTCCAAAACTCTTGCATTTACCTCCCTAACAACCCCATCCATAAACAAATTAAACAACCATGGAGACATCACACACCCCTGCCGCAAACCTACATTCACTGAGAACCAATCACTTTCCTCTCTTCCTACACGTACACATGCCTTACATCCTCGATAAAAACTTTTCACTGCTTCTAACAACTTTCCTCCCACACCATATATTCTTAATACCTTCCACAGAGCATCTCTATCAACTCTATCATATGCCTTCTCCAGATCCATAAATGCTACATACAAATCCATTTGCTTTTCTAAGTATTTCTCACATACATTCTTCAAAGCAAACACCTGATCCACACATCCTCTACCACTTCTGAAACCACACTGCTCTTCCCCAATCTGATGCTCTGTACATGCCTTCACCCTCTCAATCAATACCCTCCCATATAATTTACCAGGAATACTCAACAAACTTATACCTCTGTAATTTGAGCACTCACTCTTATCCCCTTTGTCTTTGTACAATGGCACTATGCACGCATTCCGCCAATCCTCAGGCACCTCACCATGAGTCATACATACATTAAATAACCTTACCAACCAGTCAACAATACAGTCACCCCCTTTTTTAATAAATTCCACTGCAATACCATCCAAACCCGCTGCCTTGCCGGCTTTCATCTTCCGCAAAGCTTTCACTACCTCTTCTCTGTTTACCAAATCATTTTCCCTAACCCTCTCACTTTGCACACCACCTCGACCAAAACACCCTATATCTGCCACTCTATCATCAAACACATTCAACAAACCTTCAAAATACTCACTCCATCTCCTTCTCACATCACCACTACTTGTTATCACCTCCCCACTTGCGCCCTTCACCGAAGTTCCCATTTGCTCCCTTGTCTTACGCACTTTATATATATATATATATATATATATATATATATATATATATATATATATATATATATATATATATGATTTCCTATATTCTCTTTTTATCAGGTATTCTCGATGAGGACAAATATTCTCTCTCTCTCTCTCTCTCTCTCTCTCTCTCTCTCTCTCTCTCTCTCTCTCTCTCTCTCTCTCTCTCTCTCGTTCCTGAAGTTCGCTAGCTTCACTTCCCCATCACCGAGCACTTCTCCTGCGATGATAATACTTAAAAGCCACTGGCAAATGATCCTTGCCACCCCACGGGACAGAGACGAGCGACTTAAATCACTGGGAAGACTGAGTGAAACACATAGTCACGAGTGGGCGGCTGGCCAAAAACACATCACATTCACCACAATAATCCCTCCATTGAGAACCAAAGACATGTCAAGACGATATGAGGACGGAGTTGCGTCTTCCTCAGTTTACTTGTGTACTGGGTGTGTCTACGACACAACGCTCCCATCATCATAATGTGTACTGGGTGGGTCTACGACACAACCCACCCATCATCATAATGTGTACTGGGTGGGTCTACGACACAACCCTCCCATCATCATAATGTGTACTGGGTGGGTGTACGACACAACCCACCCGTCATCATAATGTGTAGTGGGTGGGTCTACGACACAACCCACCCATCATCATAATGTGTACTGGGTGGGTGTACGACACAACCCACCCATCATCATAATGTGTACTGGGTGGGTGTACGACACAACCCACCCATCATCATAATGTGTACTGGGTGGGTGTACGACACAACCCACCCATCATCATAATGTGTACTGGGTGGGTCTACGACACAACCCACCCATCATCATAATGTGTACTGGGTGGGTGTACGACACAACCCACCCATCATCACAATGTGTACTGGGTGGGTCTATGACACAACCCACCCATCATCATAATGTGTACTGGGTGGGTGTACGACACAACCCTCCCATCATCATAATGTGTACTGGGTGGGTCTACGACACAACCCTTCCATCATCATAATATGTCTGTATCTAACGCTGAAATGATCGTATGGGTTAATGCAGTCCCGCCCCTCCTCTTCATCTGGTTATATTGACTAGTCTTGTGTTCACTGGGCAACACCAACATTTTAATGGGACACGTACAAAAAATTCTCTTACCGTTCAGTATTCTTTCCTCAAATATGTACGCTCTCCAGCCATTCCCAACCGCTGTCATAATCGTGGAATTAAAGTATCCGCGCCAGATAGGCTGCTTTGGGCCTGTCAGTGAGGATAACGCCGGGAATCGAACCCAGGCCACCGGATTAAATGTGAAGACTAACCACTATACCATTAAGCTTTCGTGTTACCACTACATCAGTGCAAATCATGAGCAACGCACTTGTTGGAACCTAGCGAAGGAAACATGAGGAAAAATCGGCTTAGATACTTCGAGAAACCCTTTATATTTCCTCTGACAAGCCGATGGGGTCGGATAAACGGGGAATGTGTCACTAACTGAGAACTGCTGTGTGGAGATACAGAACGCGGTATGATCAGTTTAACAGCGTGGTGAGAGAGAGAGAGAGAGATGTGTGTGCGCCAGGCAGTACCTACCATACAGTTTAACAGCGTGGTACGAGAGGTATGGCAATAATGCTGAGGGTGTGGTGGGAGAGAAGTCTCACATCTACCCACACCACGCCACGACTAGCGGATCACACACACGCGGCGATGAACCACAGGAAAATAGAGGGAAAGGTGGAGATGCACATTTCTATGGTCATGCCCACAGGCATCTCCTCTGACATGAAGTCTCCACAACGCATCATCAAACAGTGTGGGATCCAGTAACCACCACACTGGATACACTGAAACACAACTCCACCTGGGAGGAGGAGTCACGTACAGCTTCATGTGGGAGATACAGTCAGGAGGAAACTACGACATGGTATGAAACTGGAGCTGTCTGCAATAAGCCCTGGTGAAGGGGAGTATATTGCATTCATTTAAGAGCCACAGGCTGGCATGATGTTGTAGCGTCAACTCCGGGAGTACATATGAGCTACTGGTGAGCTGAGGTGTCTGGGACCGGGGACGAGGTGGTGGATGGCAACCACCAACAGAAGAGGTCGTCACTAGGAAGAGAGGAAGGGTTCAACATAGGGTGTCTGTCATTGGCGAGAGGTTAAAATATGATGATATATATGATATGATATATGATATGATATATTATATGATCAAGAGTCGCAGAAATAGGGAAGCTTGGGAAAGGAACAAGAAGTTTACAAAAAATAAAACTTTTAGATGAACGAAGGAGATTGTGAGTTGAAAAAAAGACATTGTAAATCAATACATGAATGACCACAGACTCACCCAGTCCACAGTGTTAATTTTGGAGGATATTATAAGTGAAGCGATAATGATGTCACTGAAAAAGTAGATAGGAACAAGTGAGGAACGACATACACACTTCAATGGTGTTTATACTGGGACTCCAGAGGCCTCGATACCATCGACTTTGAGAAGAGAGAGATCAAGCGACGGGAATGGAGGGGAAAAAACGCGAGCAAAAATTGATTCCCTGTAGAGGCCAGAGTTCGAATGGAATCTGGCCATATTTGCTGGAGTGGAATTCAGAAACACGAGACTCACCTCCGGGGATGGGCTCCAAGAATGTCCTGCCCTGACCAGGGAGGTGCACGAACGGAATGCAAGTGACCAAATGTGTTCATCATTAAAGGTGAGGAGAAACCAGCCTTAGACTATACACCATCATCATGGTGTCTGGACTGTAAGGTGATGCCAGATCATTAAGGGAAACAATTGGATACGATCTCCTGCAGCAGAAACCCCTTACGAAGCAACAACTGTGGCAGCTACACGACGCGTCTCGCACACCTGCTGGTCGTCTACCACAGGACTGGAGGACAGAGGTGGCTAAGTAGATATGGATGCTGGAAGGCCTTACATAATGCACCTTCCAGGCAAGTGTTGAATGGAGTTCCTGGAAACTGTCTCATGATTACTTAAGGTAAGGGAAGAACGGATGGGCAGTGGGGAACAAGAGAACACTCACTGAACGTTCTTCAAGAAAATGAGCTATACTTGCTGGTGGAGTTCCCCAGGGCTCAGAACTGGGACTTCGCATATTCCCCACCCACCCACACACACACACACACTCACACATACACGTGAATAGGTGCGTGTGTGTGTGTATGTGAGAGAGACACGAATTAGAATCTTATGGGTGTATGTCTACTGCTAGACCAGTCCAGCAGAGTAATCAAGAGGAGGAAAACTTTGAAAAGAGCCCCAGGGAGGCCACAACAGCGGCCGTCAAGTGAACTTTGCCGTAAACATGAGTCGAGAAATGTGGCGGTAAGAGGCTAGAGCACAACAAACAATGACTGTCGCCTCTAGGGACGGAAGCCACAGGAGCCAACCTGCAAAAAGCATTCAGAAGAAAACGAGGTACCTAACTTACTGCCAAGGGATGACATACGAATGGTTGTGAGGGAGACAAGTTATATCCCTGCGGTATCAAAAGTTGTCGTCCACATGGCTAAGATGTTGAGGAAAATATCTACAACACATGTTGGGCCCAAATTAGAGTACCCGACACCTGCCTTGGTTACATCTCTTGTGGGGGAGACAAGTGTGATGGTAGGCGAGGGACAACGGAATGTACAAACGATAATATGTACCAGAAATAAAGGCTATGACTCAGGATGATAAACTCTTGTTGTCTGCTCAAGGTAGAAAAAAAAAAAAGAAAAATGTACGTAAAAGAGGAGAGGAAGGTGACATCAGAGTCATCGTATGTTCTCGTAGATTCCCATCGTCTTTTGGCGATGTATACATAGAGCAGTTCGCGCAGACTGGAAGCTCTACGTCACCATGTCACCAGTGATGACGTTGTGTGACCCAACCACCGCCAGGAGGGAGGGACGTCTCGTAGCAACATAGTTCTCACGGCAAGAACATCGACAAGAATGTGAAGGTACGAGATGGAGCACGCAAGTGTTAACGTCCTAGTTATACTTGAAAAAAAAAAAGTTTTTAAATGCATATACACAAACTTTAAAGTGAATATATATATATATATATATATATATATATATATATATATATATATATATATATATATATATATATATATATATATATATATATATATTCCTATGAGTCCACTGGGAAAATGAAACACGAAAAGTTCCCAAGTGCACTTTCGTGTAATGATCACATCATCAGGGGGGACACAAGAGAGAAATATAACAGTCAGTTGATATACATCAAAGAGACGTAGCAAGGATGTATATCAACTGACTGTTATATTTCTCTCTTGTGTCCCCCCTGATGATGTGATTATTACACGAAAGTGCACTTGGGAACTTTTCGTGTTTCATTTTCCCCGTGGACTCATAGGAATATCTTGATCACGCGCAAAATTGTGGTCCTTTCCAATATATATATATATATATATATATATATATATATATATATATATATATATATATATATATATATATATATATTCTTTCTTTCTTTCAAACTGTTCGCCATTTCCCGCATTAGCGAGGTAGCGTTAAGAACAGAGGACTGGGCCTTTGAGGGAATACCCTCACCTGGCCCAATTCTCTGTTCCTTCTTTTGGAAAATTAAAAAAAAAAAAAAAAAAAAAAGGAATTATGCCGTAACATGATGAAGGACTTTTTGAAGACTTCGTTAGTGATCACCTGTGAAACCCATATTATCTTCCGTATAATATTCTTCGTGGCACTCTGGTCATCTGGTATGGTTCCATCTCACATTTCCAGGAGACTCGGGTGTTCCACACTCCGTCATGATAAGACGTCGCTGACCACCGCGTCAA
The DNA here is from genome assembly GCF_036320965.1 of Panulirus ornatus. Taxonomy (NCBI): domain Eukaryota; kingdom Metazoa; phylum Arthropoda; class Malacostraca; order Decapoda; family Palinuridae; genus Panulirus; species Panulirus ornatus. The sequence continues at coordinate 24,981,841 of NC_092282.1, forward strand.
ACGTTCCCAGAACAGATAAACACTGACCATGGACGTGGTACGAAACACTCCAACGTTCCCTCCACTTTTCTATATGGATCATATGAAACACGTCCTCACCATATACCTCGCACGCTACACCACAGCCACTCTCGTGTGTGTTATCTTCTCTTTCTTATCACAGATGGTGGGATGGAAGGCGTGAAGATGTAGATATGGCGGTCTTCATATCTCTCCTGACGTCCAAGTACTGTTCGTACATATCTCTGCGATACATCTCAAAATCCCGCACTTGCACGTCCATGTTTTTGTTGTAGGGGAGGAGTACCCAGCGGGGCGGAGCCTTTAGTACCGGTACGCGTTCTCGCAAGTCTTCCCGACCCACGTCAAGCGGTCAACTACCGCGCGTGATCCCCGGACGCCACGACCACTTCTTAGTAACTCCTCCCACGACCTACCCACTCGGCCCACCGTCACAGGAACAACTGAAGTCTCGAGTTTGGAACAAGTACTGCCCGAGTGTAGCCAGTCCCGATATACCTCATCCAACTCCTCCCAGGTTTCCGCATTTTCTGAACCTCACGTTTATTTTTACGTGTTCCCCTCCCGAGTCCCCGCCCTGAGGGCACACCTGGACGACGGCCATGCCCTCAGCGACAACGGCCCTGGAAGGGTCCGTGGGGCCGACTTCCTGGCATCCGCTGGACTTCCATGAGAAGGTAATTAGCGAGGGAGAACCTGTAGCACCTCTGGGTACAGGTGTGGGAGTCTTGGCCCTGGGTCCAAATGACATCCCCCGAGCCAGACAATGGCACTACACACCCAGCCAGCCAGCCAGCCTGGCAGGGCCTTGGCACCTTGCAGGGGTACTCACTCACAAGCTATCTACATATGTTTTGCTGTAGCGCCACGCCATATAATGGCTTCAAAGGACGACACCGAGCTGGCTACCTGCCTGATAATTATATCCTGTGACGGAGACACCTGCGTTGTCGCCTCCGGACCATCAAGCAAACGCTGTAAATATTCCCCCACCTCAGGCGAGCCAGGTCTCCCCAGCAGAAGAGGCTATAAGGCTCCACCACGGCCCAGCCCAGCCTCTACTGCTGCATATTGCAAGGCACTTCGCTGGTGCACTCAGGATAACTTCCTTACCTCCTCTTCCACAGCCTCTGTCCCTTCCTCCCCTCCTCTTCCACAGCCTCTGTCCCTTCCTTACCTCCTCTTCCACAGCCTCCGTCCCTTCCTTCCCTCCTCTTCCACAGCCTCTGTCCCTTCCTTCTCTCCTCTTCCACAGCCTCTGTCCCTTCCTTACCTCCTCTTCCACAGCCTCTGTCCCTTCCTTCTCTCCTCTTCCACAGCCTCTGTCCCTTCCTTCTCTCCTCTTCCACAGCCTCTGTCCCTTCCTTCCCTCCTCTTCCACAGCCTCTGTCCCTTCCTTCCCTCCTCTTCCACAGCCTCTGTCCCTTCCTTTCTCCTCTTCCACAGCTTCTGTCCCTTCCTTACGTCCTCTTCCACAGCCTCTGTCCCTTCCTTCTCTCCTCTTCCACAGCCTCCGTCCCTTCCTCCCCTCCTCTTCCACAGCCTCCGTCCCTTCCTTGCCTCCTCTTCCAAAGCCTCTGTCCCTTCCTTCCCTCCTCTTCCACAGCCTCTGTCCCTTCCATCCCTCCTCTTCCACAGCCTCTGTCCCTTCCTTCCCTCCTCTTCCACAGCCTCTGTCCCTTCCTTCCCTCCTCTTCCACAGCCTCCGTCTCATCTATCTCGTATATTTCCTCTTGCTTCCGCACAAACATCTCCACTTCAGGTTTTCCTCGTTAGAACTTATACACTGCTCATCCATAATCATCCCAGACACTCGCTATTTCATGACCCAACTAAAATCTATTTCGTTTGATCCTCCATCAACGTCTTTCGCATCTTTCTCCATCAACATGTCTCTCATGATTCTCCATCTACGTCATGAACATTTCTAGTATTCACTCTCGTTCTCTGTATCATGAGATTTTCTTCTTGTCTACACTTTCTCCATCTTCGCTTGTGTGTCTCATCCTTCTCTCTTTCCCCTTCCCTCTTAATCTTAAGTCCGTTCCTTATATTTTTGCTCTGCCAAAATACATTAATCTTCTTATACCTCTTTGGGTCAGTCTGACCTGGCGCCATAACTCTCTCTCTCTCTCTCTCTCTCTCTCTCTCTCTCTCTGAACCCACAAAAATACGAAGCAGAAAACGAGGTGTCTGACCACTCGAAGACAAGTTCAGGCAGAGGTCAGACCAAATGTTGACATGACCTTCAAGACTGACAGAGCCATTTTTCTCTCAGACAAACTGTCAGCCTCATGGAGATGCAGCAAACGTTTGTAGATCACTTACACGTTTCGACAGCATAAGTAACAAAAGCAATGACCAAAGACAGTAATATAAAGTTAAAAGTACTATTATGTCACAAACTAAGGCGGAGGATTGTTTCTGCAGCAAACTTACACATTACTGGTCATAGACCATCAGGTCTTGTGTTATCTGTCCTTCCCATGTACTGTCCTCCAGCAGATAACCTGGTCATAGACCATCAGGTCTTGTGTTATCTGTCCTTCCCATGTACTGTCCTCCAGCAGATAACCTGGTCATAGACCATCAGGTCCTGTGTTATCTGTCCTTCCCATGTACTGTCCTCCAGTAGATAACCTGGTCATAGACAATCAGGTCTTGTGTTATCTGTCCTTCCCACGTACTGTCCTCCAGCAGATAACCTGGTCATAGACCATCAGGTCTTGTGTTATCTGTCCTTCCCATGTACTGTCCTCCAGCAGATAACCTGGTCATAGACCATCAGGTCTTGTGTTATCTGTCCTTCCCATGTACTGTCCTCCAGCAGATAACCTGGTCATAGACCATCAGGTCTTGTGTTATCTGTCCTTCCCATGTACTGTCCTCCAGCAGATAACCTGGTCATAGACCATCAGGTCTTGTGCTATCTGTCCTTCCCACGTACTGTCCTCCAGCAGATAACCTGGTCATAGACCATCAGGTCTTGTGTTATCTGTCCTTCCCACGTACTGTCCTCCAGCAGATAACCTGGTCATAGACCATCAGTCTTGTGTTATCTGTCCTTCCCATGTACCCCCTCATTCCCCCAACGTCTCTTCCCACCTTCCATGTTCACCATTCCTGCGCCGCCCTTCCCGACCCTCCTGCAGGGTATGGCAGGTCTCACGGTTTGCAACAGATTGTCACCTTCACCACCCACTCACTGCTCCTGCCGATGGCTCCGTCCCAGCGCTGTGTGTGTGTGTGTGTGTGTGTGTGTGTGTGTGTGTGTGTGTGTGTGTGTATGTGCTACACGTTGAGGTCCCCTGCCAGCGGCTGGGGTCCCAGGGTCATACTGCTGGTGGTGACATGACAACACGCGGGAGGCTGGGTCAGCGTCAGCGGGAAGGACCTTGAGCGGCGGTGGAGGGAGAGAGAGAGAGAGAGAGAGAGAGAGAGAGAGAGAGAGAGAGAGAGAGAGAGAGATGGTTACGACATCGCGCGGGTGACACAGGTGTGTGTGGGGGCGGTTGTGCTACAGGTGTGTGGGCGGGTCACACCGGGTGTGTAGACAGGAACTTGTGGTGATGTAGACGGGCGATACGGGTCTGTCCGGACGGACGGGTGCTGCCCGGTGTATGGACAGACGCTGGCAAGGGACACAGACAGGTGTGTGTCTGGGTGACTGACGTTATGGGCGCTACAGGTGCGAGGACGGGGGTGATACAGGTGTGTGGACAAGTGTTGTTCTGTGAGTCACACGTCAAGAAAACACACACAGGTGCGGCGGCAGGTGGGCCGCTACTATATATAGACAACAGGTAAGGGAAACACCCAGGCCACAAGAGGACGGGAGAAGGAAGACTGTGGCTGGCGAAGGATGCCACGCAGACCTACGCGACGCGAAGAAAATGTAAGGCAAATCACTAGCTTGAAATGCAGGGAGAGAGAGAGAGAGAGAGAGAGCAAACTACGATGATATTTCGCCACTGGGCAAGGCCGGCGCGTCGCGTTTCTTGTTTGATGGACCATGTCGTTGATTTTTTTCGTCTGTCACTAAGCCCACTGCTTGACCACCAAGCTTGGGCGCATCTGGAGCTTTTCCAGACTCTTTTCCTTATGTGTCTTTACCTATCCCACGTGGATTCCTTATCTCACACAGCACGACACGCTGGAGAACCTTCCTCATCTCTCTAAGCTCTCGTGCACTTTATCTGACGTCCTCTTGATCTGTTCCCAGGTAATAATGCGCAGGGGAGTAACCTGTTTCTCCCCAGGTGGGTAACTAGTGGTTTGAGCAAGGTAACCAATACCAATCAGTCTGTCGTCATGCGTTATTACCTCATATCTCTCTCTTGCACCTAGGCTGTTTAGGTTGATGCCTGTTAGCCTCTCGTGGTAAGGCAAGTGCCTCGTTCCTTCGATTCTACTCATAAATTGTTTCTCAACTCTTTCTAACTTGGCCATTTCTTCTCGTATTGATGGTAACTGTCTAATAAAGCAATAATAAAGTGATTTATGTGTGTACATAGCAGCTTTATCATCAATGTACTCTATTTCTCTCGCTGTAAGTGTCCACATTACCACTCATAACTTGACCAGACGCTGCTATCTCATCACTGTGTTCTCCATACTCTACCCTTCTCATCCACGATGAATCATGAGCCCTTAGCTCTCTCCTTCACAGATTTCCATTCATGTTGGCGTAGCTTTACAGGGTGTAACCCTCGCATCCGGTGTCTTTCCATAATATACTTCGAATTTCTCCTCAGTGAATTCCAGTAATTTCTCTGCTGCCCATCTGTACGACATGTTCAGGTCTTCTCGTCTTCCTCTTCGTCCTCTTCTATGTTTAGCAACGTACTCCGCTATTATCTGCCAGGCATCGTAGTCTAATTTCTCAAGCATCTTTTTATGTCTCAAACAACATGTTTATGAGGATTGTTGTGGCTAATACCATTCACTTGAGGAACTCCTCATTAAATAACTTCACCCAACGTAGTCCCATTTGGCACTCCAATCCTTTCTGTTTGTTGAAACCTCCCTGATACATTCTCCTGACCTCCTTCTTGTACTGGTCACTTCGTCATAAAGTTTAAGTAAAGCCAAGAAAGACAGCATCCACGTTCTGTCCTTCCCATTATGTAGTCTGAATAATCCTCCACCTTACATCACAAACCTCAAATCATGGAATTCATATAAAACTTAAAGTCGCGCTTGATTTTTCCGTATGACGTACGTCACAGTTTGGAATATTACATAAATGTTGGATAAATCACGCTGATCTGCCATCTCCCTACACCTACTTCCTGACTCAGTTTTTCATTAGACCAAGTCTTCATACCCAAAAGTCGTCCCGTCGTGCTCAAGGGTCGTATCGTCGTGCTTAAGAGTCGTACCGTCGTGCTCAAGAGTCGTTCCGTCGTGTTCGTGGGTCGTACCGTCGTGCTCAAGCGTCGTATTGTCCTATTAAAGAATCGTCCCTTCGTGCTCACATAAGCTATTCAGCTTACCAATCTTTCAACAGAGCGACATAACAAAGAAAATGATAATTTGTTCAGTGTCTTCCACTATCTGAAGCGAGGCAGTGAACCACACAATGTGCCCAACATGGAATGAATAAATCATACAAAATATTCAACTATTCAGCTAAGTGAAATACATCAACAATATATTCTATATAAATACATTAACCGATATCACTTGACAGTACTGAAAATCATATCACGTACCAAGATACAAAACGAATCGTCCGTTCTATTCAAATTCTCGTATTACTCGTCAGAGACTCGAATTACAGCCTTTTTATTCCTCCAGATGGTAATCAGATTCTAAACCCTGACTGTACGGAAAAACCTAAACACTACAAACATTAATTATGAACCACCATTCCGAGAATCATAACCTTGTTTAACCTTGTTTAAATCAGGGAATCAGCCTAGCCGGTACTTGTAAGATCCCAGTGGGAACCCGTCCCCCGCTCAACATATGGCAACACCCGACACAGCGTCACTGTTACGTTACAGCGATTATCGTTAACGAAGTGACGCTCGCTTGGTTAACCCATCAAAATTGCCAAGCTCTTGCACTCTTCTTCGTTAAGGTAAAGCGTCTTAATCATGTTACTTATCCTGAGACAAGCTCATTGCCTTAGGTACTCGAACCATTTTGCTGCAAAAGTGATATGGTCGCAAACGAATCCTGAGACACGTCTGGGGTAGCCTGTACCCAGCCCTCTGTCTCGACAGACAGAGACTTAGTCACGCCTGGTGGTAGCCTGTACCCAGCCCTCTGTCTCGACAGACAGAGCCTCGGTCACGCCTGGTGGTATAGCCTGTACCCAGCCCTCTGTCTCGACAGTTAGTTGACGGAGTCTGGAACAAGCTTGATGGAAGCTGTACCCAACCCTGTCTCTGCCCGTAGAGAAACACGGGGTTCAATACAGCTTCGAGCAGGTGTGTCGGTCCATCTCTTTAAAATCTAAAGCCTAGTTCATAACCATCCTAGTTGTATGTAATTCAGCGAATTTCAATAACCAGACACTAATTACTCAATATATGCCCTGCAAGTTCGTCGAGTTTATAAATTGGCCCAATTACTTGCTAGCAACTCTGTACAAATTCTAGCGAGTGCTTACGAAATGGTCAGTGAGACACGCCAACTCGTATAAAAGAGGGTAGCTGTTTAGAAGTGGTTAGTTAGCCTAGTATTTTGGGTTGCTGTGTAGCTACGTAAACGGACAACCATGTGCCAAGACGTCTTGTAACCAGGAAGGTCACAGAACCATGAATCTCTGTCTAGGAAGCAGTCACAAAGCCAGAGCCAAAATATTCAGGTAGCCAAAGACACACAAATAGCTATGCAAAACACAAACCTTTCGTTCAACGTCTGAGTTGTTAACTTTGTTCCCATTTCTTACATATCCTAGGCTTTGTGGTAACGACACATATATAGTTCACATGTACAATGGGCCTATCGTCAGCAGAACAATCTTCTCGCTACAATCAAACTTACATTTCGTATTATTTGCTTCCAATTATCCAGGGCTGGAGCTACGAAAACCAGCTCTCTTGACGCTCTGTCCATTATATTTCTTGCCTTAGTTTATTCAATTCATAGTGTTAGTTCCCTCTCAACTCTGAGGCCTAGAACTTGTCTGACACTTCCTCTAAGGCTATTCAGATCCTCCCATGGAATGCTAACAGGAAGGGCCTGAGGAGAGTACCTATAGATAAAGTGGAACTGCTTGGAAAACATGGAATCGAAACCTCTACACTTCAAGCTTCTTTTAACATATGTACATACATCCTGGCGCTACACATACTGGTATTATAAACTATAGAGTATAAATCCTACACTGTGACACCACTCTATATAAATCATCATATACACGGCACCAATATCATGATTAAAATCTACTCACGGTGCTTCCTGTCAAATGTAAACAATCATGGCGGATGGCGAAGCAAACGTGACGTCATTTTCGCAATTTAGAAAATATTGTTTAAAAATAAGAACTTTACGTCCGATCAAGGTTCAATCTCTGGAACCAGCTTATTGCATCCTGTCCTTAAAGGGTCATCCAGTCCTCTTGAGACTGTACCACGCTCGATTAACACGAGGAAATTTAATCATTATTAGAAGACTGATGATGGCCACCATGGGAGGCTGAGGGGAAGGTAAGGGAGGGAGGTAGGGAGAGGGAGGAATAATGAAGGAAGGAGTCAAGGATGTAGAGTCGATTCTACCTCACCCGCAATCGACCATGATAATGTCAAGCTTGTTACTACGTGAGTCATAACCAGTTTTTTTGCATTTTTGGAATGCTTCCCTTCGCTTGATGTAATACCACACTAACAAGAATATATGCCATTTGAATAAAAAAAAAAGTGGAAAAATACATAATCTTGTTTATACATCACTTACACGCACCTTGAACTGAGCTTCTAGCCATAAAGAATTGCATTTTGTAACATGTATGCAATCTGACAATACAGACATCTTAGCTCAAAATGTTTCGCACTTCTCCTACGAGAGTCACTTTGCGTCCTCGATCATTCTAATATACGCGACCACGTGACCCTCGAACTATGACCCCGACCTCGGAAACTATATCAGACGTGGGACTATATATATATATGGTTGTTAACTGTGGTGTGAGCTGGACCATATCTATAAACCCAATATTCAGACACTATAAAATACTCACCTAATAACACTGTAGTCCACACGTCATTATAAACCTTAACCTCTGACCCCTGACCCTGAAAATTGCATGAGCAGTAGGGTGTAGCATGGAGTACATGTGGTACAAGTTTGGTCCAAATCCAATCACTCAAATCATGAGATATCGAGTACATAAGATTGGGACGCACGGTCGGATTGGGGCGAACCAATCTGCCCCAGTCCTGTACAACGGGGCACACTGCCACCACACAACACTTGACGAACGCCCACAACAACCAGCTGCCAACCCTGGGAAAGATACAATATCGCTCACGTTACGAGTGTACGTCCTCAGCCCATATTGAAGTGTCAGGGTCGGTAAAGTAGGCGGTATTACATATAAGTTTCAGTAATCAGCCTGGGAGACGGGCACTTACAAAATGGTATCCTGCTTAATTTATTAACGGAAAATGACATGATTACGAGATATTTGAGGGAGTAAAAACCAATTTTTTTTCGACGTCAAAATTGCCCTCTGGGATATTACCTGCTCAGTAATATGTATATATCGACCAATTACAGAGGGTTTGATGAGGTGAGAGTAAACTGCTGTCAGAATAATGGAATGCGTCATGTGAGGGAGGGAGGCAGGCCAGACCTACTCAAACTTCCAAATCATCAAGTAAGGAAAGACATGCTGACCCAAAATTGAATTCGTTAAGGGTGAATAAAACGTTGCCATAAAACTCATCTTTCACATTCAGAGGCGCCACACAACCACAAGATTTGAAAAGTTAAACACACAAACATCTACATACTTGGCATAAGCTAGTGTGTGTGTGTGTGTGTGTGTGTGTGTGTGTGTGTGTGTGTGTGTGTGTGTGTGTGTGCAAAAGCTTAAGTGACGGAGCAACACAATTTTAGGACTTTCCCTACAACAGACAAATAGTAATCACGTACACAACTATCTATCACTCAAGAATTTCACGTAAATGCAGTTCCATGAAAACCTAACCAGTCTGACAGGCATATGATCGCCATTTCCCGCGTTAGCGTCAGGAACAGACGGAAAGGAAGAAAAGAACAAGGATGACAGCTGAGCCCTCCCCTCTCTCTCTCACGAGCGCCAGGGCTGGTGGTGCTTTTGGGGTGGATAACATTCGGCGTGTCTAATTAAAAGTAATGGGGATAAGACTGTGGGCGGAGGACCCTCAGGGGCCAGATATAGTGCATGACTACAGCAAGGAGTGGTTCTGTTTCCACCAGTACAGTCTAACCAATCATTGTGCCCTACACTGATATCACCCGTGTATATATATATATATATATATATATATATATATATATATATATATATATATATATATATATATATATATATATCACAATGCCCTCCGACATCAGGGATTCGAACCTCTACCACTTGCGTAGGAGCTGGGTATGTTATGACTAGGCTACGGAGTCTCTCTCTCTCTCTCTCTCTCTCTCTCTCTCTCTCTCTCTCTCTCTCTCTCTCTATTTATCTATCTATATATCTTTTTCTTCAGTGTTAACAAATGTGGTGAGCGAGTAACAATGAACCAAACACAGCTGGGTTTCTTTGAGGCTACGCAGGGAAGAAAACATTTTTATGTTAAGTCGTGTTGGAGGATAATGTATGCAGAGCCCGGAGGGAAAATATGGCTGGGAGACATTTAGGGTCTTGTGGTGATACTGTCTCCTTGGCATAGAGATATGGAGGGGGGTGAGGTGGTGTTCGTGGGAGCAATGTCTCTTTACTGTGGGTGTACCGACCCTCGGTACATGGGCGCTTGGTCTGTGTACATGTGGGAGGAATCTTGCTTTATATATAAATGTAACTTAGGCATGGTTGTATATCAACTGACTGTTGTATTTCTCTCCTTGTGTCTCCCCTGATGATGTGATTATCACACGAAAGTGCACTTGGGAACTTATAGTGTTTCATTTTCCCCGTGGTCTTAAAGGAATATACTTGATCACGCGTTCAATTGTGATCTTCCAATATATATATATATATATATATATATATATATATATATATATATATATATATATATATATATATATATACAGACCTTAAGGAAAATAAATGCGTTTCGGTCATATATCTTGATAGGTAAAGCTGGAAGCTGGCAATCTCCAAAACTAAATAAGCTAGTCAGTAAAACTTATCTTAAGCTGACTTACGCATAAGCCCTCTCAGCTTGAAGCTTTATCCCACAGTTGATCGCTTTCCAGTAGTGGAGTAGAGTAAGGAGGAAAAAGCATGAACCGGAGCTGAGAAGAGATGGGTGGAGAGAGTAAGAATGGAACAGAATGACAATGGGAAAATGATGACAGAGAAGACAAGAAAGTGAGGTTGGGAGAACTGATAAAGGAGAAGGTGATAGAGAAAGTGAGAGTAAAGATGGACACATGGAAGTATTCAACTCTCACACACGACATATTTAATTCGACCAAAAACGTTAACATGATTATGTAAATACGTGTAATATCTACCATCTGATATTACCATATGACTTCAACCATTTTTAGTAGAGTCTATCTTGAAATTCAACGAAATTTCTCTAAAAAACACTTCCATCGGAACCACAATTAACAACTATACTTCAATTCTTGCTAAATATTCATTACGAAATGTAAATGTAAATCATCATCAGCTTTATGATTTACATGTTTTTCTCCTCGCAATACGTCTACTAAACCATTCAAAGCCAATAAAACTATAGCAACAGACCGAGTTGTCATACCGCCCGCTGGTTAAACAGCTGTACGAACCCCCTCAACCAGCAATAATGGCGCGAGAGGAGCAACAGTTCAAATGTTGCCAGAAAGACGCATCTCCTTAGTTCTTACATCACCCCAGCCAGACCCCAGCCCCTAGGTGTCCTAGCAAAAGAAAAAAAAAAAAACACCCTCGTTACCTAGCAGTTTATGAAACCACGATACAATCTCGAGAACAACATAAACCATCAATAACTACTAATTCAGAAGAGAGGAAACGGCAACGGGAGGAGCTAGCTATCAGCGCTGTTTACGACAACGGCAACGGGAGGAGCTAGCTATCAGCGCTGTTTACGACAACGGCAACGGGAGGAGCTAGCTATCAGCGCTGTTTACGACAACGGCAACGGGAGGAGCTACCTATCAGCGCTGTTTACGACAACGGCAACGGGAGGAGCTACCTATCAGCGCTGTTTACGATAACGGCAACGGGAGGAGCTACCTATCAGCGCTGTTTACGACAACGGCAACGGGAGGAGCTACCTATCAGCGCTGTTTACGACAACGGCAACGGGAGGAGCTACCTATCAGCGCTGTTTACGACAACGGCAACGGGAGGAGCTATCTATCAGCGCTGTTTACGACAACGGCAACGGGAGGAGCTACCATCAGCGCTGTTTACGACAACGGCAACGGGAGGAGCTACCTATCAGCGCTGTTTACGACAACGGCAACGGGAGGAGCTAGCTATCAGCGCTGTTTACGACAACGGCAACGGGAGGAGCTAGCTATCAGCGCTGTTTACGACAACGGCAACGGGAGGAGCTAGCTATCAGCGCTGTTTACGACAACGGCAACGGGAGGAGCTAGCTATCAGCGCTGTTTACGACAACGGCAACGGGAGGAGCTAGCTATCAGCGCTGTTTACGACCACATAATTCACGAAGGGGAAGCGAGAAGAGAAATTATTGATAAGCTCTGGTCGCCTCGGAAGAAGTACGAAAACAAATGTTTTGATCGCCCGAGTTCCCGCGCCCGACCTGCCCAGCTGACGGGCCCAAAATGGCGGCGGTCGAGCCGCCACACACACACACAAACATGACGGCAACTTTCGACCATATCCCGACCTAATATACGGTTAATATCATCCAGGCCGGGTAAAGCGACTCTTGCACTTTCTTGCCCGCACGTCACTTGGGCCATCATCTTATGGAGCTGTGCCAACAGTCGCTGCCAACATCGTGCCAACACCATGGCCAGCGGAGTACCACACACACACACACACACACACATCTATGATGAGCTTAAAAGCTTAGTCATCTCTCAGCGCAGATAAGCTTGCATACGTACAACAGCCATTTGTCCACATGCATTTTTTTTTCTATGTATGCAAAGAGACTTGTTAAAATACCATTGAGCAAAGCGCTTAAATATGAACTGACAAGAGTAATTGTATTAATCTTATCTGTAGCTAATTTCTTATCACATCATGGTATGCCGACACGAAGGAATGTCCACTTCGATATAGAGGCAGCATTTATCTGCTTAACACCGCTTTAACGAATGACTATTATATATACGTCTAGAAAACCGCTCTCAGTTGCCAGACGCCGCCGGCCACAGACTCCCCACAAGCGTTGCAGTTACCAAAGCAATTCTTGCAATAGCTGCCAAAACTCACGATTGTATATATATATATATATATATATATATATATATATATATATATATATATATATATATATATATATATATATATCCCGGTCATGGACTTACTGTAAAATAATGACCATTACAGTAATACAGTGTATATGTCAACGGCGTCTTATCCAACACGGTCGCAAAATAATCAATTTCTTCACAAAATCGTTGATGTAATAGTTACGGAAAACGGGAGTCTGGTCGACTGCTCAGCGAGTCAAAAAAGAAAACAAAAAATATTCCTTCACAGGTGTTGACAGCCGCTGTGTTCAAGGTAGGCCGACACGAGCGTGAGTTAGTGAGGAAACTGCTACCTCAACTACCAATCAAACAGGCCGGACCTCCTGAGGAAGGTCTAACCTCTGCGAAACAACCTGCTTGTTTGTTGTTTGTTGGGTTTTACGGCCAGCGACCTATGATTAAGGTCGTTCGGCCTGTTCACAAGATGGCCAACGGGATCAATGGAACCACTCTAACCTGTTAACAGGATCAATGGAACCACTCTACCCTGTTAACAGGATCAATGGAACCACTCTAACCTGTCAACAGGATCAATGGAACCACTCTAACCTGTTAACAGGATCAATGGAACCACTCTAACCTGTTAACAGGATCAATGGAACCACTCTAACCTGTTAACAGGATCAATGGAACCACTCTAACCTGTTAACAGAAGGCCATCGAGATGAACAGACCCTCGTATGGGTGTGTAGACCCGCGCCACCCGCCTGCAAACCCTATCAGTTCATCATGGAATTTAATCAAGTGCGGATGGACGGGATATCTGCAGATAAGAGATACAGTCATGACTTACGTGAGCCACCTCTCTCTCTCTCTCTCACAACAACGTGAGCCAGCTCTCTCTCAACAATGTGAGCCAGCTCTCTCTCTCACAACAATGTGAGCCAGCTCTCTCTCACAACAATGTGAGCCAGCTCTCTCTCTCACAACAATGTGAGCCAGCTCTCTCTCTCTCACAACAATGTGAGCCAGCTCTCTCTCACAACAATGTGAGCCAGCTCTCTCTCTCTCTCTCAACAATGTGAGCCAGCTCTCTCTCTCAACAGTGTGAGCCAGCTCTCTCTCTCTCACAACAATGTGAGCCAGCTCTCTCTCTCACAACAATGTGAGCCAGCTCTCTCTCTCTCACAACAATGTGAGCCAGCTCTCTCTCTCACAACAATGTGAGCCAGCTCTCTCTCACAACAATGTGAGCCAGCTCTCTCTCTCTCTCAACAATGTGAGCCAGCTCTCTCTCTCACAACAATGTGAGCCAGCTCTCTCTCACAACAATGTGAGCCAGCTCTCTCTCACAACAATGTGAGCCAGCTCTCTCTCTCACAACAATGTGAGCCAGCTCTCTCACAACAATGTGAGCCAGCTCTCTCTCACAACAATGTGAGCCAGCTCTCTCTCACAACAATGTGAGCCAGCTCTCTCTCTCACAACAATGTGAGCCAGCTCTCTCACAACAATGTGAGCCAGCTCTCTCTCACAACAATGTGAGCCAGCTCTCTCTCTCTCAACAATGTGAGCCAGCTCTCTCTCACAACAATGTGAGCCAGCTCTCTCTCACAACAATGTGAGCCAGCTCTCTCTCTCAACAATGTGAGCCAGCTCTCTCTCTCTCACAACAATGTGAGCCAGCTCTCTCTCTCACAACAATGTGAGCCAGCTCTCTCTCTCTCTCAACAATGTGAGCCAGCTCTCTCACACAACAATGTGAGCCAGCTCTCTCTCCCTCACAACAATGTGAGCCAGCTCTCTCTCTCTCACAACAATGTGAGCCAGCTCTCTCTCACAACAATGTGAGCCAGCTCTCTCTCTCACAACATGTGAGCCAGCTCTCTCTCACAACAATGTGAGCCAGCTCTCTCACAACAATGTGAGCCAGCTCTCTGTCTCACAACAATGTGAGCCAGCTCTCTCTCACAACAATGTGAGCCAGCTCTCTCTCTCACAACAATGTGAGCCAGCTCTCTCTCACAACAATGTGAGCCAGCTCTCTCTCTCAACAGTGTGAGCCAGCTCTCTCTCTCACAACAATGTGAGCCAGCTCTCTCTCTCACAACAATGTGAGCCAGCTCTCTCTCTCACAACAATGTTCGGATGTCCGCTCGCTCTCCCGCAGCCCTGCCGCTTACATGCGACCACCACATTAAATGTTCATATTATCATTCTCCACTGATATAAGCAGCTCACCTTTATCTATTGGTCGCAATCTTTTTTTTCTAACGAGGTCGTCTGAACCCTTGTAGTTTTAAACTGTGAGTTATCATAGCGCCAGCTGGCCAGTAATTACACTCGCGTTCCTGGTGTCCTCAGTACCATATTACATGGCAACAAATTCAATTTCATTCTACTGAACTGCTTCCGTAGTTCATCCTGGGAATAATTGCTCCCTTTAGGTCGGTCTGACGTGCTAAAGGGGCCTTTTAACCCCTTCAGCACGACGGTACGACCCTTCAGCACGACCCTTGGATATGACGTGCGAGCCTTAGGTATGAAGGCCTGGCCTTTTTGACCTGACCCTTATGGGTCGAGTGAAATGTCAGGCAGTCGCATCCAAGGGTCGTACCATCGTGCTCAAAAGGGTCGTACCGACGTGCTCAAGGGTCGTACCATCTTACTCAAGAGTCGCACCATCGTGCTCAAGGTTCGTACTTACTTGTTCAAGGGTCGTACCGTCGTTTTCAAGGGTCGTACCGTCGTGCTCAATGGTCGTACCGACGTGTTCGAGGGTCGTACCGACTTGTTCAAGGGTCGCACCATCGTGCTCAATGGTCGTACCGACGTGTTCAAGGGTCGTACCGTCGTGTTCAAGGGTCGTACCGTCGTGCTCAATGGTCGTACCGATGTGGTCAAGGGTCGTACCGTCGTGTTCAAAGGACAATCAACTATGGTTACAGAAACACACGCAAAAAATATTCCGACTTCCTGTGTCTTAATTGAATATTGCAAGCCATAGGAATCGTATATGTGACGTCATGAACTGAATAGCAATGGGTATGAGTGTATGACGTCATGAGCTGTATAGCAATGGGTATGAGTGCGTGACATGTCATGAACTGTCGCACAGTGGGCATGCGCACGACGCGCATAACAGTCCATAAGATTCATTTTGAACATACGACGTTTAACCAGACATTGAATTATTCCTATGAATCTGGGTTTGTGAGAGACGCCGTGTACTCACATAAGACACTCTGAGCGAGGGATTAGATGTCATATTACTCTCTCTCTCTCTCTCTCTCTCTCTCTCTCTCTCTCTCTCTCTCTCTCTCTCTCTCTCTCTCTCCGTCCGTTATCATTTCAGCGAACGACCTACCGCGACAATTAGCCTGTTTCTTTAATGATCCTTCCCTTCTGTTTATCCTTCTCGCCGTAAAGGAAAAAAAATATGGCTCATTTTCTTTAAGTCTGTTTTACCCTTTCCACTGAAGAATGGCGGAGAATCCGTTTTCTTTCATTTCCATTCAGATATTCTTCTAATTCCATGGATCAGAGAATAAAAATCTGAAGTCAAAAAATATATACGGGTGGGGAAAGTAAAGAGTAATAAAAGATTTTAGCGACAGAAAAGTTATGACATTCAAAGTAACTAAGTCTATTGCAAAATTCATTAGTCACTCATGCACTAGCGCGGCCAGGAGAACGTTTTCTATGATACCCAACGCAATTGTAAACAAACTCGCGGGTTAGCTACAAATTGGACGACGAAATTGCAACCTTCGGTGGTAAATTACGAAAACCTCGTAAAAATTACGACACTGGCAATGTCATGTGACACCACAATGACAAGTGTGTCATGTGTGAGTAACGGTCTGCTACATCATTAAGATGACTAATTGGCTGTGACTTAGCTCAATATAATTGCTTTAATGAGTCCTGGCTCAGGGTCAAGCCTCACTCTGGAGCCAAACCTCCCACGTACTCCGAGACTTTACTGAAATTATCCGAGGACAACCAAACACAGGGACGAGTAAGGAGGGAAAGATACATGGGAAGAAAGTGAAGGATAAAGTAACCCCAAAAAAAAAATGAAAAAAGAAAGTGGGATTAAGAAAACGAGAAAACGGCGCAAAGAGTAAGTAGGTAATAGAAAGGTTACTGGAGTGTGTGTGTGTGTGTGTGTGTGTGTGTGAGTGAGAGAGAGAGAGAGAGAGAGAGAGAGAGAGAGAGAGAGAGAGAGAGAGAGAGAGAGAGAGAGAGAGAGAGAGAGAGCAGGATACAAAGTCATGTACGCCGCGAGAAAGATCCGCAGACTCTGCCATCGGAGGTGGTGGCTGCGACCAGGACCCGTGACGACCACAACCACACAACCCTGACAAGTGAGCATCAATGTGTGCCGACGTCACTACCACTCTCTGCCCCTACTGGGTTCTGTGTGGCCTCGGCAGCCCAACACAACATTTCCCTGAGCAGTGAATATCATGGTCGAAATAATAATAATAATAATAATAATAATAATAATAATAATAGTAATAATAATATAGGGATAGGGGAGAAAGAATACTTCCCACGTATTCCCTGCGTGTCGTAGAAGGCGACTAAAAGGGGAGGGAGCGGGGGGCTGGAAATCCTCCCCTCTCATTTTTTTTTTTTTTTTTCCCAAAGGAAGGAACAGAGAAGGAGGCCGGGTGAGGCTATTCCCTCAGAGGCCCAGTCCTCTGTTCTTAACGCTACCTCGCTGAGGCGGGAAATGGCAAATAGTATGAAAGAAAGTAATAATAATAATAATAATAATAATAATAATAATAATAATAACAATAATAATAGTAATAATAATAATAATAATAATAATAATAATAATAATAATAATAATGATAATATCATTTTCATTGCCTATAATGATAATCATACCACTACTACTACCACTACTACTAACAATAATATTAATAATAAAATATTATTATTATTATTATCATTATTATTATTATTATTATTATTGGGGTTACGAGAGAAGGAATACTGCGCACGTATCTCCTGCATATCATAGTGGGCCATTCAAAAAGGGCGGGAGTGGGTGGCGGGGGAGGAGGAAGACGCTGGAAATCCATCCTGGAGCACGACGGTACGACCCTGGAGCACGACGGTACGACCATGGAGCACGACGGTACGACCCTGGAGCACTTCGGTACGACCATGGAGCACGACGGTACGACCCTGGAGCACTTCGGTACGACCATGGAGCACGACGGAGCGACGTTCAGGTTGTACTCTGCACACTGAGAGCCTTCACAACCAACTACAGATCTGGACCACTTTCACAACCAACAGTTTGAATGCTTCACTCCGAATAAAGGAAATTTAACAGACTATAAACAAAAACAGCGACAACAAAGACACCAAACACGTACTGTCCCCACACACACACACACACACACACACACACACACACACACACACACACACACACAGACACTAGATCACTTGTGGTTGCGATAACTGTCCCACAACTGTGATTCATTACAACCTGATGAGTATGACACACTTGTCATCATGTCATATCTTATCATGTCTTCCTATCAAGTGTTGCCACGAGCACATGACACCTGTGTGATGGGAGGTACGTCCCTGTTCCCTCTCATCGGTAGGTCCCGGAAGGATTGCTCCGCTAAGCTACGCTGTTTGATTATATTAGGTTAGGTTAGGTTAGGTTTGATTTGGATTGGTTTGGTTTAGCTTGGTTAGGTTTGGTTTGGTTTGGTTTGGTTTGGTTTGGTTTGGTTTGGTTTGGTTTGGCTTGGCTTGGCTTGGCTTGGTTAGGTTAGATTACGTTAGATTAGGTTAGGTTAGGTTGCCCTATGCTAGGCTGTTAGGTTAGGTTAGGTTGACGATAATAGGCTATTAGGTTGGGTAAGGTTGTTTGGCTGGATGTCAGAGTCATGCTAGGTTGGGTTAAGTTAGGTTGTTACGGCTGTCTTGTCATGGCTAGGCTAGGTTGAGTAATGTGAACTCATAGCTGGGGGTTATGCTAAGCTAGGATAGAGTGTTAGGCTTAGGTTAGGTTAGGTTAGATTGTAAGGGAGAGGCCATGCTTAAGGTTAAGGTGTGTTAAGTTACGTTAAATTTGGCATGGGTAGTTTAAGTTCTTAAGGCTATTATACTGAGTTTGGGCGGGTTAAGTTAGGTTAGGTTTTAGATTAATTCAAATTTGGCATGGGTAGTTTAGGTTCTTATGGCTATAATGAATTCGGCTGGGTTAAAGTTAGGTTTAAGTCAGGTAAGTTAAATGTTCTCGCTTTAAACGGACTCCCATACATCATCAACACGACCTTGAGGTAAATGCTCCCAGGACACAATAGATAAAACCAATATAAAAAAAAACAAGTTATTTCATCAGCGATAGATACTCAAACGTGCCGAGCGATGACACACACAACTCAGGAGCGGAAAAATGGTATGATTCACATTGCAATGGTCGTTGAGGTAGATATATATATATATATATATATATATATATATAGAGAGAGAGAGAGAGAGAGAGAGAGAGAGAGAGAGAGAGAGAGAGAGAGAGAGAGAGAGAGAGAGAGAGAGAGAGAGCGGAGTAAGATTACAAAACTTTATTTTTTCCTACAATATCATTAACCTCAACATATTGTGGTGATGCGAAGGCCACAGAATTCCTATCGTTAATCAGCGTTACGGTGACAGACATACAACTTCGCTGATAAATAAAAAAAAAAAAATAGATAAATAAATGAACGATAATGTACAATAAAACTATGTTATCGAAATTAAAGGTAAATATCGCGCGTGAATATTGATATGGTTATTTCAAAATACTTCTCCCTTTACACAGTAAGAGCAATATTCCTACCAAATACTCACCTGGTTACTTCAATATTCCTCTGCCCTTTACACGGTAAGAGCAATACTTCCATAGTTACTTCCAAAATACTTCTCTCCTTACATGGTAAGAACAGTACACATACTAACATGGTTACCTCAGTGTGTGACTAAACTTGGAAAAGAAAACAAGAGGCGAGTGGAGGAACGTGTGACTAAACTTGGAAAAGAAAACAAGAGGCGAGTGGAGGAACGTGTGACTAAACTTGGAAAAGAAAACAAGAGGCGTGTGGAGGAACGTGTGACTAAACTTGGAAAAGAAAACAAGAGGCGTGTGGAGGAACGTGTGACTAAACTTGGAAAAGAAAACAAGAGGCGTGTGGAGGAACGTGTGACTAAACTTGGAAAAGAAAACAAGAGGCGTGTGGAGGAACGTGTGACTAAACTTGGAAAAGAAAACAAGAGGCGTGTGGAGGAACGTGTGACTAAACTTGGAAAAGAAAACAAGAGGCGAGTGGAGGAACGTGTGACTAAACTTGGAAAAGAAAACAAGAGGCGAGTGGAGGAACGTGTGACTAAACTTGGAAAAGAAAACAAGAGGCGAGTGGAGGAACGTGTGACTAAACTTGGAAAAGAAAACAAGAGGCGAGTGGAGGAACGTGTGACTAAACTTGGAAAAGAAAACAAGAGGCGAGTGGAGGAACGTGTGACTAAACTTGGAAAAGAAAACAAGAGGCGAGTGGAGGAACGTGTGACTAAACTTGGAAAAGAAAACAAGAGGCGTGTGGAGGAACGTGTGACTAAACTTGGAAAAGAAAACAAGAGGCGAGTGGAGGAACGTGTGACTAAACTTGGAAAAGAAAACAAGAGGCGAGTGGAGGAACGTGTGACTAAACTTGGAAAAGAAAACAAGAGGCGTGTGGAGGAACAAGTTAGCTCGACGAGACATTGTTAGCAAGTAGCTTTTTGACAGATTCCACGAAAGGCCTTTGGAGTCAGCAAAGTGGCAGAAAACGGAGGTCTGTGAGAAAATGAAGGGCGGTGTGGTTCACGAGGAGCGGGCAGGTTAAGTGGTTTCCGGACGACAGAAAACAGAATCGCCGTTGCCTCCTGGTTGCCATCAAGCAACACTAGCGCAAGACGAGATGATGAGTATATCATATATGAGTATAGTAAACCGGTGTCATACCAGTTCAACCGTTGAACATGAAGATACGACCCCTGAATACCGAGGTACGAACGTTGAACATGACGGTATGAACGTTGAACACGGCGGTACGAGCATTGAACACGGCGGTACGAACGTTGAACATGGCGGTCCGAGCGTTGTACACGGCGGTACGAACGTTGAACACGGCGGTACGAACGTAGAACACGAAGGTGCGAACGTTGAACACGGCGGTATGAACGCTGAACACGGCGGTACGAACGTTGAGCACGGCGGTGCGAACGCTGAACACGGCAGAACTACCCTTGAACAGAGCGATATGATCAAAAAGACCTGAAAATCCACATACATCCACCTCACATTAGCTGTCAAAATGTTATCTTTTTCCTAGTCAAAATCTATTTGACTCTTTTCCTCCACAATTCGACAGAACAAAAAAAATTAAATAAAAACACAAGTTAATGATAGTGTTCATATTAATATCTATCATAAGAGAGTAGAAATAACAATAGTTAATTCCTATATCTTATATCGTTTTGCTGAATAATAGCTTTGGCATCTTCACTGTAGCCCAAAATAGTGACACAGAAGAAACCTCCTCACTTACTTTCGTCAAACTGGATAATCCTACAGTGAGGCACTGATCCTACAGTCAGGTACTGATCCTACAGTGAGGCACTGATTCTACAGTGAGGTACTGATCCTACAGTGAGGCACTGATCCTACAGTCAGGTACTGATCCTACAGTGAGGCACTGATCCTACAGTGAGGTACTGATCCTACAGTGAGGCACTGATCCTACAGTGAGGTACTGATCCTACAGTGAGGCACTGATCCTACAGTGAGGTACTGATCCTACAGTGAGGCACTGATCCTACAGTGAGGTACTGATCCTACAGTGAGGCACTGATCCTACAGTGAGGTACTGATCCTACAGTGAGGCACTGATCCTACAGTGAGGTACTGATCCTACAGTGAGGCACTGATCCTACAGTCAGGTACTGATCCTACAGTGAGGCACTGATCCTACAGTGAGGCACTGATCCTACAGTGAGGCCCAGATAATCGCCTACATGTTGGGAGTCTTATCATATCAGCTTATCTCTGTCTTTCACGCAAGCCTCTCTCTCCTTGACATACCACAAGATGGCCTTTCAATCTCAATTCAGGTGGTACCCTTTCATCCTCAAGTGGTCCATTCAGCAACTGTCAAAGCGACTCCGGAATAACATCCACATTAAGTGGTTTTCTAAGAGGCAATACATGAACACTAAGTAATTACAAAAAAAACGATGTCTTCCTGAATGGGTCCGATGAATTTCGAAATGATCCGTCCGACTCGTGTTGTCTCTGTGGGGGTTTGGTCTGAGTGGGTGGCAGACAAAGTCCTTGATAATTCCATTCGAATTAGGAAATCAAAACATTTATTACGGCAAGTGACGGGAAATGTCGCCAGCACTCGGTGTATTATGATACCTTAATAAAACAGGGCCACCAGTGCGAGGCCAGTTGGCGCTTTTCGTCCATGGTGCCACATTGTTTCACAACAAAAAATGGTAAGTTACTTTTTTATCGTATCTACATCAAGAGAATCTGCAAGTCACTACATCTACATCAAGTGACTCTGTAACAGTCACTACATCCACATCAAGTGACTCTGTAACAGACACCACATCAAGTGGTTCTCCAGTACCCATGTTGCGTGCCCACCCAACATGCCTCAGAATCACTTAAGTGGTATTGTGATTGTCACCACGGCATGTCCTCCCACACTGACAAAGTCATTTTCTCCAGTGGTCGCCCCTTTTCCACTTACCCCACTAGTTTTTAAAAGGGGGGGGGGTTCCAAGTTTCAGCCTAAAGTTACGGTTTACCAACTAAGAACTTTCGGACTTGCTGCCTAACCTGAGACGCAAACCTTACCTTCACTGAGACTAACACGAGGAAATTACTAATATGCTCAATTACGTGCAACCAGGGTCGTAATTTTCACGTGTTATCACGCCGCTTGCACGAAGGGACGACCCTTAAACATGAAAGTACGACTCTTCCACTACGCTGATACAACCCTTGAGCACGGCGGTACGACCCCCTGAGCACGACGGTACGACCCTTGAGCACGACGGTACGACCCTTGAGCACGACGGTACGGCCCTTGAGCACGGCGGTACGACCCTTGAGCACGACGGTACGGCCCTTGAGCACGGCGGTACGATCCCCTGAGCACGACGGTACGACCCTTGACACGACGGTACGGCCCTTGAGCACGACGGTACGGCCCTTGAGCACGACGGTACGACCCTTGAGCACGACGGTACGACCCTTGAGCACGACGGTACGACCCTTGAGCACGACGGTACGACCTTGAGCACGACGGTACGGCCCTTGAGCACGACGGTACGACCCTTGAGCACGACGGTACGACCCTTGAGCACGACGGTACGACCTTGAGCACGACGGTACGACCTTGAGCACGACGGTACGACCTTGAGCACGACGGTACGACCTTGAGCACGACGGTACGACCTTGAGCACGACGGTACGACCCTTGAGCACGACGGTACGACCCTTGAGCACGACGGTACGACCTTGAGCACGACGGTACGACCCTTGAGCACGACGGTACGACCCTTGAGCACGACGGTACGACCTTGAGCACGACGGTACGACCTTGAGCACGACGGTACGGCCCTTGAGCACGGCGGTACGACCCCCTGAGCACGACGGTACGGCCCTTGAGCACGACGGTACGACCTTGAGCACGACGGTACGGCCCTTGAGCACGACGGTACGACCTTGAGCACGACGGTACGACCTTGAGCACGACGGTACGACCTTGAGCACGACGGTACGACCTTGAGCACGACGGTACGACCCTTGAGCACGACGGTACGACCCTTGAGCACGACGGTACGACCTTGAGCACGACGGTACGACCTTGAGCACGACGGTACGACCTTGAGCACGACGGTACGACCTTGAGCACGACGGTACGACCTTGAGCACGACGGTACGACCTTGAGCACGACGGTACGACCTTGAGCACGACGGTACGACCTTGAGCACGACGGTACGACCTTGAGCACGACGGTACGACCTTGAGCACGACGGTACGACCTTGAGCACGACGGTACGACCTTGAGCACGACGGTACGACCTTGAGCACGACGGTACGACCTTGAGCACGACGGTACGACCTTGAGCACGACGGTACGACCCTTGAGCACGACGGTACGACCTTGAGCACGACGGTACGACCCTTGAGCACGACGGTACGACCTTGAGCACGACGGTACGACCCTTGAGCACGACGGTACGACCTTGAGCACGACGGTACGGCCCTTGAGCACGACGGTACGACCTTGAGCACGACGGTACGACCTTGAGCACGACGGTACGACCTTGAGCACGACGGTACGACCCTTGAGCACGACGGTACGACCTTGAGCACGACGGTACGACCTTGAGCACGACGGTACGACCTTGAGCACGACGGTACGACCCTTGAGCACGACGGTACGACCTTGAGCACGACGGTACGGCCCTTGAGCACGACGGTACGGCCCTTGAGCACGACGGTACGACCTTGAGCACGACGGTACGGCCCTTGAGCACGACGGTACGGCCCTTGAGCACGACGGTACGACCTTGAGCACGACGGTACGACCTTGAGCACGACGGTACGACCTTGAGCACGACGGTACGGCCCTTGAGCACGACGGTACGACCTTGAGCACGACGGTACGGCCCTTGAGCACGACGGTACGACCTTGAGCACGACGGTACGGCCCTTGAGCACGACGGTACGACCTTGAGCACGACGGTACGACCTTGAGCACGACGGTACGACCTTGAGCACGACGGTACGACCCTTGAGCACGACGGTACGACCTTGAGCACGACGGTACGACCTTGAGCACGACGGTACGACCTTGAGCACGACGGTACGACCTTGAGCACGACGGTACGACCTTGAGCACGACGGTACGGCCCTTGAGCACGACGGTACGACCCTTGAGCACGACGGTACGACCCTTGAGCACGACGGTACGACCTTGAGCACGACGGTACGACCTTGAGCACGACGGTACGACCCTTGAGCACGACGGTACGACCTTGAGCACGACGGTACGACCCTTGAGCACGACGGTACGACCTTGAGCACGACGGTACGGCCCTTGAGCACGACGGTACGACCCTTGAGCACGACGGTACGGCCCTTGAGCACGACGGTACGACCTTGAGCACGACGGTACGACCTTGAGCACGACGGTACGGCCCTTGAGCACGGCGGTACGACCCCCTGAGCACGACGGTACGACCCTTGAGCACGACGGTACGACCCTTGAGCACGACGGTACGACCTTGAGCACGACGGTACGGCCCTTGAGCACGGCGGTACGACCCCCTGAGCACGACGGTACGACCCTTGAGCACGACGGTACGGCCCTTGAGCACGACGGTACGACCCTTGAGCACGACGGTACGACCTTGAGCACGACGGTACGACCTTGAGCACGACGGTACGACCCTTGAGCACGACGGTACGACCCTTGAGCACGACGGTACGGCCCTTGAGCACGACGGTACGACCTTGAGCACGACGGTACGACCCTTGAGCACGACGGTACGGCCCTTGAGCACGACGGTACGACCCTTGAGCACGACGGTACGACCCTTGAGCACGACGGTACGACCCTTGATCACGACGGTACGACCCTTGAGCACGACGGTACGACCTTGAGCACGACGGTACGACCCTTGAGCACGACGGTACGACCTTGAGCACGACGGTACGACCCTTGAGCACGACGGTACGGCCCTTGAGCACGACGGTACGACCTTGAGCACGACGGTACGACCTTGAGCACGACGGTACGACCCTTGAGCACGACGGTACGACCTTGAGCACGACGGTACGACCCTTGAGCACGACGGTACGACCCTTGAGCACGACGGTACGACCCTTGAGCACGACGGTACGACCCTTGAGCACGACGGTACGACCTTGAGCACGACGGTACGACCTTGAGCACGACGGTACGACCCTTGAGCACGACGGTACGACCCTTGAGCACGACGGTACGACCTTGAGCACGACGGTACGACCCTTGAGCACGACGGTACGACCTTGAGCACGACGGTACGGCCCTTGAGCACGACGGTACGACCCTTGAGCACGACGGTACGACCCTTGAGCACGACGGTACGACCTTGAGCACGACGGTACGACCTTGAGCACGACGGTACGACCCTTGAGCACGACGGTACGACCTTGAGCACGACGGTACGACCTTGAGCACGACGGTACGACCCTTGAGCACGACGGTACGACCTTGAGCACGACGGTACGACCCTTGAGCACGACGGTACGACCTTGAGCACGACGGTACGACCTTGAGCACGACGGTACGGCCCTTGAGCACGACGGTACGACCTTGAGCACGACGGTACGACCTTGAGCACGACGGTACGACCTTGAGCACGACGGTACGACCCTTGAGCACGACGGTACGACCTTGAGCACGACGGTACGACCCTTGAGCACGACGGTACGACCTTGAGCACGACGGTACGACCTTGAGCACGACGGTACGACCTTGAGCACGACGGTACGGCCCTTGAGCACGACGGTACGACCTTGAGCACGACGGTACGACCTTGAGCACGACGGTACGACCTTGAGCACGACGGTACGACCTTGAGCACGACGGTACGACCTTGAGCACGACGGTACGGCCCTTGAGCACGACGGTACGACCTTGAGCACGACGGTACGACCCTTGAGCACGACGGTACGGCCCTTGAGCACGACGGTACGACCTTGAGCACGACGGTACGACCTTGAGCAACGTGAATTCCCTCTTGTTTTCCATCCTACTCTGCCTGAAGTTCTCGCCATCCTCATCACTGGATAATCTATCACTATGGGTGAATTTCTTTGCCTGTACAGGAAGTCAGTGCCGGACCATGTCCTGGGGGTCCTTGTGGGCCGTCCAGGTCACCTTGTAGGTAGTCCAGGTCACCCTGTAGGTAGTCCAAGTCTGTTTGTACACTGTCTCACTATTTCATAAGCCTGGCATTATCCACAGACGTACTTAACTGTGACTCGACTCCATCTGGCAAGTCATTCTTATTCTAATGCCGTTCAGTTTTTCCGTTAATTGATTCGCAAAGTTCACGTCTGCCGATATCGCACGTCACTGCAGCAGCCTCAATACATCAGGCAAATACTTGGCAAAATTTGGTTTTAGAGCTGTGACTTCAAGTCGCCAAGCAAAGGTCGAGTCGTATTAAAGGCCACTGTATTGCCAGCTAAGCAATAACAATAAGGAGAAAGAGAAGGATATATTTGATAAAACGTAACTACCTTTCTCGCATTAGTGAAGTAGCACCAAGAGCAAGCGAATAATGGTTTCAAATGCATATATACAGCTTCTAATTATCAAGTATAATTCACTGAAACCAGAATCAACCATCCACAGCGAAGCCTCACAGACCACGCTAGGGTTTACCACTTCATCTACCCTGACAAGATCCTCGCCCCACATATACCACGTTAATCCAATTCATTCTATCCCATGCACGTCTATCGTTCTCCTGAAAGTTTATGCCGCTCACTCCATTATTTTTCACCTTCTTTGTCTTTGCCTCCCAGTTGCTCCCAGTAAGGCAGTCTTTCTCCGTTCATCGCTTCCATATGCCCGGACCGTTTCAGTACACCCTGGTTGGCCCTCTCAATCAGAATGTGCAGTCTCCCTGACTTCCCCCTCCCTCTCTCTGACACTTTCATTTCCTTACAAAATCAATTCGTTTTACAACACATATACTCCTCAGGCACTTCATTTCCAGCGTGTCCACCCCTCTTCCTTCCCTTCACACGTTCAAGGCCAAAGACTCGACCCTTGCAACACAGTCGTGATCACCGTAACGCAAAACATTGAATATTTGTCTTTACAGACTGTGACCCCTCCTTCCACACGCACCCCAGTTTACCCAAGACGTTTGCCACTAATTGTACTCTGTGATTCAACGAAACATTTTGGTTCTACCCACAGCCAAGTCTACTACAGGGATCAATAACACTCCACTTCCTCCAGGTCCTCCCCAATTAAACTTACGCTCAAACCAACCCGTCTCATCCCCCCAGGTGCACATTATTACCTTACTTTTGTTCACATTTACTTTCAACTTCCTCATTTCACACACTCTCCAAACCTTTGACACCCACTTCTGAAGTTTCTATCCAGAGTCTGCCATCAGAGCCGTGTCATCTGCAAACAGCAAATGGTTACCCACGGGAAATTTCAACCCTTTAACATAATGTATACCTAATTTTCACTCTATGACCCTCGTATTTACCTCCCTCACTACACCTTCCTCCTCCATGAACAGATCAAACAGCCATAATGACATTACACATTGATGACGCAGACGCAACTTTACCGGGAAACCATTCATCCTCCCCCCTTTCTACTTGCACACAAGCCTTCCTCTCCCGCAAAAAAAAAAAAAAAAAAAAATGTATTTAGCAGCTTTCCCTCCACGCCAAACATTCGCAGCACTTTCCTAAGGGCATTTCTGTCAACCCTATCGTGCGCCTTTTCCAGATCCATAAATGCCACATACAGATCACCCTGTCTCATCAAATATTTTCTCATAACGTCTTTAAATAAAACTTTTACCTTCAACAGAAAACCTCTTCACAGTCAGGGAATTACATACATGTTTTTCAGCAATGACCCTCACCAAATAGAGTAAACTGTTGCTTCTGGTTTACGTCCTGAGAATAAGTAGCCCAAAATATTTGGAGCACGAATTAAGCAAGTAAAATAAAGCTTCGATATCCAAATTGGTTCGTATACAAACTGTCAAATGTGGCCAAAACAAACTCTTTATGATGTTCAAATTCCGACGACACAAAAACGTCAAAAACTACCTTATAACCAGGTCCCGTCTTCTATGTCCACACATGTTGATACAAGCGGTAATCGTACAATCATTTCTAACCTCGTCTGTGTATACCAAAGCATAGACCAGGAAGGTAATCTTGGGGTTTATAACATGCCTTGTAACCACCATAACAAGGAGCAAATTGGTCAAATTTGTCGCAATCTGCCCCGAGCACGAGAGATAAGTTAGGTGCGCCAGAGACACTTCTGCTATTTTCAATCATGGCCGTAGTGGAGGACACGACAATGGACTGGAACAAGGCATCAATCGTTTATAAATCAAATTGCAGCCTTAAGAGAAAAATTGTAGAATCTCTACTTATTGCAAGACGTGGAGAAGACACCAATCCTTCACTCTGTTGGTAGACGCCAGAGGCTATAAAGCCAGGAGCCAGTGGGAGGATCATATCAAGTGCCAGCCTCGCCCAAACACACAGGTCATGTGACCCAACCTGGTGTTGCTGACCTTTCTTCTACATTTTCCCCGCCAAACCATAAATGTTCATAATAATCTTTGGTCACCTTCCTGGTGACGGTCCTAGGCCGTAATATACAGCTCCCCAAATTATTCCTTTATTTCTCCAGTATTCATATAATCTACACACACACACACACACACACACACACACACACACACACACACATAATGACACACATAAAGGTCTTGGGTTCGAATCATTGCTGTTAAAGGGTATTATATATATATATATATATATATATATATATATATATATATATATATATATATATATATATATATATATATATATATATATATATCAAGGACAAACTCTCCTCTGAAGCATTCACTAATCAAACCTTCCCACCAGAATGCAAATCATGACACAAAATTAACGACTCCATCATCTTATTATTAGAGTTATGATTTAACGATAGCAAGAAATAATATCAAACATATCTTTATGACAGGAGAGAATGAAGTACCGTAAGAACAACTTATCGTTATTCCGCTGTGAAATAAACTTGATAAAAAGAAAATTAAAATCAATATTTTCCGTGTCTCAAATGGTCCATATTCTTCAGCGAGTCAAGAAGTTTCTTAATTGTATCACGAACATGAAATCCTGTTTACTGTCTTAACGGCTGTGAGTGACCCCACAGAGCCTGTTCCACCCTCTCCCTTCAAGTCACGACGGGCGAGCCAAGTCACCATGACTCAAGTCGTACTCACACCTTGGAGGAGTTCCTCGAAGTGACCTTGTTGATACTGAGGAGGTCAGCGGCCAGTGACGAGCAGGAGGGGGCGCTGACGAGACCCAGTCTGACCCAACCCCACATTCGTTGCTTGCACAGGCCTCGTTATGTATGTAAAGTATCTATGAATATTAATGATGGATAGCTTGCTAATCTTTATAGTGTGTGTGTGTGTGTGTGTGTGTGTGTGTGTGTGTGTGTGTGTGTGTGTGGAATAACTACCTGCTTGTGTGTACGCTCATGAGGGCCAATGTCATTAACCTCCTGTTTCTATTCGCCCAACTTGCATTTTCTCTCGGTCTTCTCTCTCCACGTCTCTTGCTAAACCTAGAGATACCTTACCGTATCTTCAGCGCCTCCGTCGTCAGTCGCAGCCTCTGAATAGTTCCTTCCTCCGTCGCATAGGACTCCCATCCCAAACATAGGACCTTGAACAGAGCCGTCACTGTCTGTTCTCCTGTCCTTCAGGATGGATCGATCAAGGGGCAACCAACTGCTCAAAGTCATCCCTCTCTCTTTACCGCTCGACTCTGTGCAACCAAAGTGGCGACGGCCACTGTCACCACGGTATAATCAAATTGCTCCCTCAGTGTCTTTGTCTGCACTTCATCTTGGCGGTGAACAAGACGCACCACGTGACCTAAACGAGAACAACTCCTGGAGTAGTTTTCTACCAGCAAATTGGGTACTACGTCAGTCATCCAAACCACTTTTTCCCAGATGATAGATATAGTCTGGGTTTGGTTCAACTTCCCTCCAACTCCATTCTAATCACGTCCACTTAGGTTGGAATCCATCAATCGTGTATCTCCTTAATGCTAAGGCACGTCCAGCTTCCACTAGAAGCCGTCATAATCTTAAGCTTCTTTCCTAAGCTTAGCGTCACCACCTCGTTCAGCTAGGTCTACAGACCTTCGTATACATGAGTGGCAAAAGACTGAACAACAGTGGTTCCAAGTTCCAGCCTTACGGGAGAACACCAATCACTTCTGGCCATCCTGGAACTGCCTCACTTGTGAGAGGTCTCCTCCGCCAGCCTCCACTGTTATTCCTTTTTGTTCTTCTGGAAGACCTTGTACAATTCTTCTAGCAATCCAGAAATACGCCACGCACACACACGCACTTTTTTCCCCCAGACTGGTTCACAGCCCATGACAGAGATCCAGTCGAAACTGCAATGAATGAAGTCTGTTCTCCCTCACTATCTCACACTCAAGCAGCTTTTTTTTTTTTTTTTTAATTTCTCCTCCCTTCCCCAAGCCACAAATATCTTTCTCTGTTTACCTTTCCCAGTTATCTACGACTGTGCTTTCATAAACGCTTGTCTCCAACGTTTGCCAAAGTGAGGTCGCTAGTCGCAGCCGCCCACCCAGTTCTC
The DNA here is from genome assembly GCF_036320965.1 of Panulirus ornatus. Classification (NCBI taxonomy): domain Eukaryota; kingdom Metazoa; phylum Arthropoda; class Malacostraca; order Decapoda; family Palinuridae; genus Panulirus; species Panulirus ornatus. The sequence continues at coordinate 25,012,961 of NC_092282.1, forward strand.
CCAATCACAGCTGTTCCTTTAACATCGGCTGATCCCCGGCGTTCGCAGCCCCGCTGGCGCTCCAGCGACAGATGAGCACCATCGTCCAAAGGCCAAATTATCGTAACAAAAACTCGCCTGTCCGACGTACTTACTTACCAGCTCTTGCGACACTGAGTATTAAATATATTTTTTCCTCCCACGTTGGCTTTCGTAATCCTGGAAACCTGGTCAAGGTCGTGATCTGGAGCCAACAAGCTCTCTATATCGACAACTGAACTTTTCAATAGGTCAGCGAACTCATTCGTTCATCTCTGGTGCAGGCGGGTGGGTGGGTTGGGGGCGGCGCCCTTACGCTGTAAGGCGAGACCTCAAGCTCAGAAAAAGTTTGACGTCGACGTCCTGTGGTTTGAGTAAGGAGAAGCATGGCGACCTGTGTCAGCTATGTGTCACATTTCGAAGGGTATGGTACTGTATGTGTCAGCCTCGGTTCAGTACACAACAGGGCAGCTATAGCTGCGGTTATGGCGGTATAGCTTGGCGTACCCGGCCAGCTAACGCTAACACCCACTGTAGATGATGAAAATTAAGAGGGGGTGGGGGGGATATCAATATCGTTGCCAAATGGCTGTGATACGTAACATCGTCCCTGAAGATCCGACGTAGTCCGCTTTCAGCACAAGAGGAACTACAGACATCGATGTTCAAAGGAAAACATGTATAAAAACGTCCATTACACTTGACAAAAAACAAATGACTCGCATCATAGACGCAGGACAAGCAACCCTTGAAGTTTATTAAGATTTATCTGACCACTACGGGAATTCATAACCTACACTCACCACGGGTACTGAGAACTGTCTATCGACCCATCTACCTTTCTTCCCATCTATCTATCATTACGTCCACTCCCAGTGCTATGAGTCAGTTGCACGCAGCTTTAACAACAACTGAATACTCTTCAACATGTTCCTGCCGACACGACACCTGTGTATGAGGAGGTACGGATACGACCTGCACCTCACGCTCAGGCACGAACGCACGCACAAACCTTATGAACCAGGATATTTATGGTTCCAGTGGACGAGTACCAGCAAGGCTGGCTGGCCTAGGACTCCAGCATTTACTGTCTGAGTCATGGAACTGCGGGTTGCGCGTGACATTTGGTTTTTCTTTATACGACGTACGATTCCATGAAGGTATCTATGATCTACACTCACACACACACACACAATGTGTGTGTGTGTGTGTGTGTGTGTGTGTGTGTGTGTGTGTGTAATTACCAACATGTACAAGACAGGCAGGGCGTTCTACACACGTAGGGACCTATCTTATGAAAGCTGTAGGCTTCTATATACCGTCCTTATTCACTACTTTCTCAAGCAGTTTTTTCAATTTATCCACTACTCCTCCTCCTCTAAAATCAGTTCTTCACATCTTTTCTTCTTGTTCTTCTTCTGCACCAAGTGCCTTGCTTAGCTGCTTCTTACGGCCTTCACTTGCTTTATCTTTGTACCTTACCAGAACCTGTTTATTGCCGACATCGCCAGACTGGCCGAGGAACTTGAAGGTTGAGATCAAGTCAACCCTAACTCTTTTCTCCTCCATGGTGGGCAAATTTATGACCTCTAACCCGTCACTGGTATTCAGTTCTCTTAACTCTGGTACCACCATTTCTGCCCTGCTTCGGTGCCTTGTCTATGACCACTTTCTAATTCTGCAGGTGAGGTGACACAACCTGAAAGGCACATTCCAGTCTCGGACTGGACTGACATAAAACGTGAACAAATCACTGATTATTTACTCGTCCAAGTTGAAAGTAATCTTAATTTCTTCCAGTAGAATAGTCTGTCACCTTTTATAATCCTCCTGACATGAAGCTCTGCCGACAGGTAAAGTAGACTGTCTGCATCTTATTCCCTACTACATGATACTCGTATCAGGGCTTGATTGCACTGTGTCCCCTTCCAATCACTCTGCATTTGATTGTCTTAGATTTCATAGAATATTTACCAGACCAATGCTGGAGTCTGTCTAAGGTTCCTTTTAACTTCATGCAATCCTCATCACTATCTAATTCCCTCATGGATATGGAATCATCCAAAAACACACTCTCGTGTGAGTCCAGTCCTGCTGGCTGGTCACTGACACAGACCAAGAAGAGCAATGGTTCCAATACGGAGCCCTGCGGGACGCCAGTGGCGACCTTAACCCATTTCCAGAAGGCTCCCCCGATCTGCGTCCTTTGTTCCCGTCCACTGAGGTAATATGCCATCATCTGCTGCAGAAGTCTTCTCTTAATTCCTGCTTGAAGATCCGGCTTCACTAACCTCCTGTAAGGTATAGAGTCAAAGGTTCTTTCTGCCAGTCCAAGACCACACAATCCACCTACCCTTGTCTCTTGCCCACAACAGAGCACACTCACCCTAGTTTAAGGGATATGTTGCACATGACCACCTTCCCCTGCATCAATACTGCCTCTCACTTTGGTAGTTCCATATTTGCAAGTTGTCAGATTACGCTCGACAGAGAGACCATGCTACAGCCCAAACCAATTTCTCTATCTCCTTTCTCAAACATAAGCACGACATCTGCCCTTAGCCATATCCTTGACACTTTATCCTCTGTAAGCAACATTCTAAACAACATCTCAAGTGGTCTGTGCACTAGACTCTCGCCCACTTCCGCAGCAGATTAACGGTCAATGGCCTTTAGTAGTCTACCTGCGTGTTTTCTAACAGCTTCAATGGCTTCCATGACTTCTTCCCCGGCCCATCTCGCTGGTGTTAGGGCTACACTTGTGTCTTCCACCGTGAAAATACTTTTGAACTTAAGCTCCTCGCAGCCTTTCCATTATCCTCTACAACCTCTAACTCCCTTGGCCTGGTTAGCTGTTCTTTAATGGACAGTTTACCTCTGATGAATGTAGGGAAATGTCTTGTGCTATCTCCTTTCTCCTCAGAGTTTCACTGCTTCTCTCTCCCAATCTTGTACCCACTTAATTCTACATACCTGATGACTGTTCGTTAATGAACCGTCCGTATCTCCTCCAAATTATGTCCTTAAACTCTTTCGCTCTGTGTTAATATCTTCTACCGAGTCGTTCTCTCTCTCTCTCTCTCTCTCTCTCTCTCTCTCTCTCTCTCTCTCTCTCTCTCTCTCTCTCTCTCTCTCTCGTGTGTGACGGAGCTAAAGCTTAACCAGGTAACATCCAGCCTGTAGCTGGTGAGGATGAGTTACGTATACGGGTTGACGCTGAGCGATCCGTGGACGGTCCACTGGCGGGCCTGTATACCATCTGCCAACCGTGAACTTATGTAAGAGTACTTATATGATACTGACTGAGGCAGGGCAAGCGCGTAGCACCACCGCACATCCTGCTTGATTCACAACTCTGATCTCACCATACTCTTTATCTTGGGTTCATCCATCAACTTTCCTCGGCCACGTATCACTTACGCTATAGAAGGTTCCTGTGTTCACTCCACTCGTATGTCTTACTTCGAGAAAAAACAGAACCCTTGAAAAGTCTCTCCATTCTTCATTCCAGCCTTTAACATACTTCATCCTAGCGTGAGCCAGGTACCCATTTCATCGACCAACCCTTTTGGGAGGATGAACAGCTGGGTTGACTGTGGACTGACTACCGCAGCAACCAGGATTCGAACCTGTGCCATGCTGGACGACCCTGGGCGGGCGGCCCGTGAGTGCGTCCCGGCCAGGACCGCTGACCAGCGCTACACCACGGGATGTGTATTACCAACTTTTTCAATCCTTCGTGATAGTTCATGAGCTCCCACTCTCAACTCTCCTCGAAGAGACACCGTAAATCCTCTCCAGCTTATCAGCTTCAGCTTACTTAGAAGGTGACCCTCCAACACACACCCAGTGTTCAACTTCCTTCTTATACACACACATTAAATATCTTTTTCCTGTTCTTGTGTCTCTTGCTGTGAAAGAACTTGATCTTCTCGCTCATGATGGCTCCCAGATCTCTGACGTATACTCCACCTTCAGTATCCTTCCCTGCCGGAGCCGTATAAGGCTTCACCATTATATGGTAAATCATTAACCAGGGTTAATCGTGCCATCCATCCATGGTATACACCTTCCAAGGTTGTCTTCAGTGAATTCAACACACTGTCTCCTGCCCATGTGTAAATCATACCTCCTTTTGTAGTGTTGGTTGTCGTCTGGAAAACAGATTACTCCTGTTATCATCTGATATCAGCGTCATCCACAGCTTGGGAGATAACACTGTGTTATCGTCTGATGTCATCGTCATCCACAGCTTGGGAGATAACACTGTGTTATCGTCTGATGTCATCGTCATCCACAGCTTGGGAGATAACACTGTTATCGTCTGATGTCATCGTCATCCACAGCTTGGGAGATAACACTGTGTTATCGTCTGATGTCATCGTCATCCACAGCTTGGGAGATAACACTGTGTTATCGTCTGATAACATCATCATCCACAGCTTGGGAGATAACACTGTGTTATCGTCTGATGTCATCGTCATCCACAGCTTGGGAGATAACACTGTGTTATCGTCTGATGTCATCGTCATCCACAGCTTGGGAGATAACACTGTGTTATCGTCTGATAACATCATCATCCACAGCTTGGGAGATAACACTGTGTTATCGTCTGATGTCATCGTCATCCACAGCTTGGGAGATAACACTGTGTTATCGTCTGATATCATCGTCATCCACAGCTTGGGAGATAACACTGTGTTATCGTCTGATATCATCGTCATCCACAGCTTGGGAGATAACACTGTGTTATCGTCTGATAACATCATCATCCACAGCTTGGGAGATAACACTGTGTTATCGTCTGATAACATCATCATCCACAGCTTGGGAGATAACACTGTGTTATCGTCTGATAACATCATCATCCACAGCTTGGGAGATAACACTGTGTTATCGTCTGATGTCATCATCATCCACAGCTTGGGAGATAACACTGTGTTATCGTCTGATGTCATCGTCATCCACAGCTTGGGAGATAACACTGTGTTATCGTCTGATAACATCATCATCCACAGCTTGGGAGATAACACTGTGTTATCGTCTGATAACATCATCATCCACAGCTTGGGAGATAACACTGTGTTATCGTCTGATGTCATCGTCATCCACAGCTTGGGAGATAACACTGTGTTATCGTCTGATAACATCATCATCCACAGCTTGGGAGATAACACTGTGTTATCGTCTGATGTCATCATCATCCACAGCTTGGGAGATAACACTGTGTTATCGTCTGATAACATCATCATCCACAGCTTGGGAGATAACACTGTGTTATCGTCTGATGTCATCATCATCCACAGCTTGGGAGATAACACTGTGTTATCGTCTGATGTCATCGTCATCCACAGCTTGGGAGATAACACTGTGTTATCGTCTGATAACATCATCATCCACAGCTTGGGAGATAACACTGTGTTATCGTCTGATAACATCATCATCCACAGTTGGGAGATAACACTGTGTTATCGTCTGATGTCATCGTCATCCACAGCTTGGGAGATAACACTGTGTTATCGTCTGATAACATCATCATCCACAGCTTGGGAGATAACACTGTGTTATCGTCTGATGTCATCATCATCCACAGCTTGGGAGATAACACTGTGTTATCGTCTGATAACATCATCATCCACAGCTTGGGAGATAACACTGTGTTATCGTCTGATGTCATCATCATCCACAGCTTGGGAGATAACACTGTGTTATCGTCTGATAACATCATCATCCACAGCTTGGGAGATAACACTGTGTTATCGTCTGATGTCATCATCATCCACAGCTTGGGAGATAACACTGTGTTATCGTCTGATAACATCATCATCCACAGCTTGGGAGATAACACTGTGTTATCGTCTGATAACATCATCATCCACAGCTTGGGAGATAACACTGTGTTATCGTCTGATAACATCATCATCCACAGCTTGGGAGATAACACTGTGTTATCGTCTGATGTCATCATCATCCACAGCTTGGGAGATAACACTGTGTTATCGTCTGATAACATCATCATCCACAGCTTGGGAGATAACACTGTGTTATCGTCTGATGTCATCTTCATCCACAGCTTGGGAGATAACACTGTGTTATCGTCTGATAACATCATCATCCACAGCTTGGGAGATAACACTGTGTTATCGTCTGATAACATCATCATCCACAGCTTGGGAGATAACACTGTGTTATCGTCTGATGTCATCATCATCCACAGCTTGGGAGATAACACTGTGTTATCGTCTGATAACATCATCATCCACAGCTTGGGAGATAACACTGTGTTATCGTCTGATAACATCATCATCCACAGCTTGGGAGATAACACTGTGTTATCGTCTGATAACATCATCATCCACAGCTTGGGAGATAACACTGTGTTATCGTCTGATAACATCATCATCCACAGCTTGGGAGATAACACTGTGTTATCGTCTGATAACATCATCATCCACAGCTTGGGAGATAACACTGTGTTATCGTCTGATGTCATCATCATCCACAGCTTGGGAGATAACACTGTGTTATCGTCTGATAACATCATCATCCACAGCTTGGGAGATAACACTGTGTTATCGTCTGATGTCATCATCATCCACAGCTTGGGAGATAACACTGTGTTATCGTCTGATAACATCATCATCCACAGCTTGGGAGATAACACTGTGTTATCGTCTGATAACATCATCATCCACAGCTTGGGAGATAACACTGTGTTATCGTCTGATAACATCATCATCCACAGCTTGGGAGATAACACTGTGTTATCGTCTGATAACATCATCATCCACAGCTTGGGAGATAACACTGTGTTATCGTCTGATGTCATCATCATCCACAGCTTGGGAGATAACACTGTGTTATCGTCTGATAACATCATCATCCACAGCTTGGGAGATAACACTGTGTTATCGTCTGATAACATCATCATCCACAGCTTGGGAGATAACACTGTGTTATCGTCTGATGTCATCATCATCCACAGCTTGGGAGATAACACTGTGTTATCGTCTGATGTCATCATCATCCACAGCTTGGGAGATAACACTGTGTTATCGTCTGATAACATCATCATCCACAGCTTGGGAGATAACACTGTGTTATCGTCTGATGTCATCATCATCCACAGCTTGGGAGATAACACTGTGTTATCGTCTGATGTCATCATCATCCACAGCTTGGGAGATAACACTGTGTTATCGTCTGATAACATCATCATCCACAGCTTGGGAGATAACACTGTGTTATCGTCTGATAACATCATCATCCACAGCTTGGGAGATAACACTGTGTTATCGTCTGATGTCATCATCATCCACAGCTTGGGAGATAACACTGTGTTATCGTCTGATGTCATCATCATCCACAGCTTGGGAGATAACACTGTGTTATCGTCTGATAACATCATCATCCACAGCTTGGGAGATAACACTGTGTTATCGTCTGATGTCATCATCATCCACAGCTTGGGAGATAACACTGTGTTATCGTCTGATGTCATCATCATCCACAGCTTGGGAGATAACACTGTGTTATCGTCTGATAACATCATCATCCACAGCTTGGGAGATAACACTGTGTTATCGTCTGATAACATCATCATCCACAGCTTGGGAGATAACACTGTGTTATCGTCTGATGTCATCATCATCCACAGCTTGGGAGATAACACTGTGTTATCGTCTGATGTCATCATCATCCACAGCTTGGGAGATAACACTGTGTTATCGTCTGATAACATCATCATCCACAGCTTGGGAGATAACACTGTGTTATCGTCTGATGTCATCATCATCCACAGCTTGGGAGATAACACTGTGTTATCGTCTGATGTCATCATCATCCACAGCTTGGGAGATAACACTGTGTTATCGTCTGATAACATCATCATCCACAGCTTGGGAGATAACACTGTGTTATCGTCTGATAACATCATCATCCACAGCTTGGGAGATAACACTGTGTTATCGTCTGATGTCATCATCATCCACAGCTTGGGAGATAACACTGTGTTATCGTCTGATGTCATCATCATCCACAGCTTGGGAGATAACACTGTGTTATCGTCTGATAACATCATCATCCACAGCTTGGGAGATAACACTGTGTTATCGTCTGATGTCATCATCATCCACAGCTTGGGAGATAACACTGTGTTATCGTCTGATAACATCATCATCCACAGCTTGGGAGATAACACTGTGTTATCGTCTGATAACATCATCATCCACAGCTTGGGAGATAGCACTGTTCCTTGCGGTACCCCGGTACACACAGCATACATGGTTCTCTATCATCACTTCTCTTCAATCATCAATTTGTTCCTCTCCTTCATATGTTATGTTTAATCAGTTCCTCCAGTAACATTCTGTAATGACCTCTGTTTAAGTGTCACAGTAAACTCAAGAGAAAAACTGAATCAGAGTTTAACGAATGCTATGATTAGTGAGACAATAATAATCGTGTACTTTTACCTGGTTACAATTCATTCCTGCCTTCGTTCATGAATATATTCCGATGAAATGATCCAGTCCATGTATTTATCTCTCCGTCAGAGACTTACAGGGCTAGTGAAGATAAGCTTCCTTACGTACTCGTGATACACAAGCTGATGGTGTGAATGCTTGCTGTGCTGGTGTGGTCCTTAGCCATGTCTCATCAGCAAGGTCATGTGCCACCTTCGTCTTCCACAAGAGAACTGGTGTTCCCTCAGTGTCCTCCTGCTGCATTCTCTTTAAGCTGGTCTGATGCTTTAGTTCTGTCGTTTTCTGTTACTTCAGCGCTCGTAATGGCATTCTCATTACACTGATTAACCACACGGTCCTCCACCTTCACTTTCAGTACTGATTACCGACTCATAACGATCTATTAACATCTGGCATACTGTTTTAAGGTCATATCATGCCCCCATTCTAGAAGGCCCGGTCTCAAATATTTTTGTTCTATGTTTTGTTCATGTGTAAATATCATGCTTTTGGATTCTGTTCCAGGAGTTCAACTTCCTCGTCAATCATATCTTTATCATCTTCTGTTGCTGTAGTTCCCCTCACCTCTTTGTACCTTACGTTTTACTCTCTTATTCTTAATAAACAGTCAGCTTCAGTATCTGTGAAACTCTATTTTATCTGTAGAAATGGTCGACAGTCTTTTGTCGTTTGTCGGTGATCCGTCATTCAGTGTTCCACACTTGTATATCTTCATACACCCTCTGTTCTTCGTTCTCCTATGAACTGAAAGTTCCGTCCACCAGACCAAACTGTTATTGGATAAGCTTTATCCATGACCTTGCAGTAAGTCTCATTCCTTTACTCTTGGCGGAATTTCTCGACATTTTCCTGGCTAACTTCCAGGTGATGTGTTTAACACAATGGTCGTTGCACCCTGGGCTGGAGTTTCCACGGCCATTACCTCACACTTCCCCCGACTCGTCTTCATTAACAGCTTTCTTCATAATTACTGTGTACACAAACTGCCACCACACCTTGTCTGTTCTCAACACTCTCTGCTTGGATGGCTTCACGTTGCTCTCTAACCTTCCTCACACCCAGCACCCTCATTAAGCC
>NC_092282.1:25027541-25082541 GCF_036320965.1 Panulirus ornatus
CCTAGTATTTTGAGAGGGGCAAGTTACGGGTTGGCTGATCCAGTGTTGTTGTGATGGGCGGGGGTGCAAAGTGGGTTTCGCCTGTGACGTGACAGTTTATCACGTCGGCCAGATCTTCATACAGGGCGTTGACCCTGACCACAGTGTGTATACTTCATGCCACTCATGTCACGTATGAAATGAGGATGTAGGTTTACAGGGGTCTTTACACACGTCTTCTCACAACAGTCGGGTATCACCTCTGATTACAACTGCAGGGCAGCTACAGACTGCCACTCTCAAGTTCACATAGACCCATGGCAGGCAATGCGAGTCGTGTCGTTGGGAATACTGATGACGTTATGTCTGTGAATACGTCGGTAGGTCTGCCTGTGCAACGGTGAGAATAATCTGTGCAGCGGAGGCTGTGTGGGCTTCCTGGGGATCTGGCTGGGACGACTAGTCTGGTGGAGACAGCTCTCCAGGCAAGGATAGGTGGAGGGCGCGTTCACACAAGGCCAGAATGACTTAGGATATATTCAGCGGGTGTTCACATTTTCACTCCTCCCTTCATCCCTTGTGACTCTCGGAGCTGAATTTCTTGATGCCTCATCATGCAGTAAACACTCGAGACCCGTGCCAGTGTCTTAACCTGAGTGTCAGACTGCTGCACCTCCGCTCTGCCACCGTCACTATGATCGCTGCTGACAACACTCGTCTTCACCGTGAGTGTTGGCCAACGACCCCCAGCGGAGCCGCTTGGGTGACAACCCCGGGTATGTAGAACAGATTGTCGCAACAGCAACAGCAGCAGGAGCAGCAGCAAGTGCCTCCACCAACTCAGACCAGAATGTCGGCCGTGGTGATCCACGATCAGGAGCCGATGACGTCCCCTATTCTTCACGAAAAGGACTCTGACCAACTCCCAGCTCCACCATTTCTCCTCCACCCTCACTACCAAGATGACTGAACCCATGAACCTCGAGGACGAGCTACACGAAGTATCAGACTCGCGCCTCACACCAACGTGGGAGGGGAAGCTACTCACCAACCAACCCCCTCCACTCACCCCCTCATCGAGACACACGGTAGGCCTAACCCTCGTTAGCCACTCCTTACGGCTAGCCCGAGACACCAACAGCAGTTCTACGGTATCCTGCAGCCACACCTCACCACCTCCGCCTCCCTACAACTCTTAACAACGAAGTCAGTAATCCTGTACGGCAACACAACACGGTCTTCCCAACACCATCACAACCTCTAACAAGATCAGTCACAAAAAAAAAAAAAAAAAAATGTATATATATATATATATATATATATATATATATATATATATATATATATATATATATATATATATATATATATATTGGAAAGGATCACAATTTTGCGCGTGATTAAGTATATTCCTATGAGTCCACGGGGAAAATGAAACACGGTAAGTTACCTAATGGTGTCCTAGCTTCGTCTCTTCAATGTATATCAACTGACTGTTATATTTCTCTCTTGTGTCTCCCCTGATGATATGATTATTACACGAAAGTGCACTTGGGAACTTGTGTTTCATTTTCCCCAGGGACTCATACCATTATATATATATATATATATATATATATATATATATATATATATATATATATATATATATATATATATATATATATATATACGGAATCATCTGAACGATCATGTGTGTGTTAATGAAGACTGTTTACGTGTGACGTCACGACTCATGTTACGTAACCCAACGCCGGTATTGATTCCATTTATATCATCAATCTGTTGCTACGTGCATGTCGTCGTCACACGGGATGCCTGACCGTATATGAGCGTTTCTCGAGGAGGGTGAGTGTCAGGCGGGATGATATGGCGTGGGTATGTGTCGCACGTAACGTCAGGCGGGCGGGGGCTGGCTGGGGCTTCCTCGCCTGCCAAACGCACGGACACACACCACACACTGGGGCACGAACCGGTGTGGGCGCCGCCCGCGCTCCTGCCACCCATCCCACAACTTTCACTCGTTATCTACGCTGGTCCACAACCACTTCAACAACCCTAACGTTTTCCGATATATATATATATATATATATATATATATATATATATATATATATATATATATATATATATATATATATATATATTGGTGTCAAGGTCGGGGAATCTTTGGCTGCAGGTGTCGAGGTGATGGCTACGTTGACAAGTTGAGCTGCGTCAGTCATCAGGTGCCTGAGGCCGGGGTGGGGGGAGAAGCACGTTAGCTTACGGCAATCGCTCGACCCTACCAGCCCCATGCGTGAGCCATGCGTGCCTCACGAAACACCCGGACACGAATGGCACTGCGGTAGAAGCCTCAGTCTCTGGCTGCTGCCTTAGCTTCTTCTTCATGCTGGGTGTGAGGCAGGGGGGGCAATCAGGCGGGGTCTTGCCCCTCGGAGGAGCGCTGGTGGGCGGCCGCTATGTTCGGGGATCCTCGAACCCCAGCTCCGTTACCTCCCGCTCGCCTGCGTCGGGATACGAGTCGGCTGGAGCCAGTCCTGTGTGGATCCCGCCCCGAACACAACTAAACACGGATTAATCCTCGACATACGCCACGGAAAATGACTTCTCAACACGCCAATCACATCGTTCTCTGTCAATGACGTCATTCACTCCACCGATAAAAATAAAGTATGTCTCGGGATGACGTCATGGACACCGGCCAATCACAGTGTGTTTTCGCCAATCGCTGAGTAATTGGGACATTAAGAACTTTTATGGTAGAGTAGCCCGTTTAATCTGGTTTAGCCGAGTTCCATAAAATACCCCACGATAACCCACTCACGCACGAACATGTGTGGCCTCGCCCACCCCACGATAACCCACTCACGCACGAACATGTGTGGCCTCGCCCACCACATGATAACCCACTCACGCACGAACATGTGTGGCCTCGCCCACCACATGATAACCTACTCACGCACGAACATGTGTGGCCTCGCCCACCACATGATAACCCACTCACGCACGAACATGTGTGGCCTCGCCCACCCCACGATAACCCACTCACGCACGAACATGTGTGGCCTCGCCCACCACATGATAACCCACTCACGCACGAACATGTGTGGCCTCGCCCACCACATGATAACCCACTCACGCACGAACATGTGTGGCCTCGCCCACCACATGATAACCCACTCACGCACGAACATGTGTGGCCTCGCCCACCCCATGGTTTAGTCCTTCTCCAGCAGATTCCTGCACCTGGCCATCAAGAACACCTGTCCAGACTCCAGCTGTAGTTTAAGCCTGATATACGACCACGACACCTGGTGCACACCTGCTAGGACCATGAACCACCGATATTAAAGCTAGGAGCATCCCGTGGGCAGAGCAACCCGTGAACTGCGACCGGATCATAGCAACATCCATCATCCTAGGAGTTATAGCAACCCTAACACCCTAGGAGTTATAGCAACCCTTAACACCCTAGGAGTTATAGCAACCCTTAACACCCTAGGAGTTATAGCAATCCTTAACACCCTAGGAGTTATAGCAACCCTAACACCCTAGGAGTTATAGCAACCCTTAACACCCTAGGAGTTATAACAACCCTAACACCCTAGGAGTTATAACAACCCTAACACCCTAGGAGTTATAGCAACCCTAACACCCTAGGAGTTATAACAACCCTAACACCCTAGGAGTTATAGCAACCCTAACACCCTAGGAGTTATAGCAACCCTAACACCCTAGGAGTTATAGCAACCCTAACACCCTAGGAGTTATAGCAACCCTAACACCCTAGGAGTTATAGCAACCCTAACACCCTAGGAGTTATAGCAACCCTAACACCCTAGGAGTTATAGCAACCCTAACACCCTAGGAGTTATAGCAACCCTAACACCCTAGGAGTTATAGCAACCCTAACACCCTAGGAGTTATAGCAACCCTAACACCCTAGGAGTTATAGCAACCCTAACACCCTAGGAGTTATAGCAACCCTTAACACCCTAGGAGTTATAGCAACCCTAACACCCTAGGAGTTATAGCAACCCTAACACCCTAGGAGTTATAGCAACCCTAACACACGACAGTTTTGCGCTCCCCGACACCCTACTGGTTTGAGCACCTGCAAACGTCAGAGATTCTTGCATCCCTCTAACACCCTGGACGTCCTAACATCCCTCTAACACCCTGGACGTCCTAACATCCCTCTAACACCCTGGGCGTCTTAACATCCCTCTAACACCCTGGACGTCCTAACATCCCTCTAACATCTTGGACGTCCTAATGTATTTTGCTGACATAACCAATGAATTTTGGAATAACCCAACCTAATCCATTCTAACCTAGCCTAGCTAAAAATCGAACCTAACACATGCTAATCACTTACCTAACCTAACCTACCAGAACCCAATTTAACCTAAGCAAACCTAATTCACCCTTATCTAGCCTGGCCTATTCGGAAGCAGACCCTAATCTAACGCAATCTAAATCATCTACTGAGCTGAACTCGGTCTTGCCTAGGGGGGGTGACTGGGCGTAACCTAACCTAATACCGCCGCTCCGTACAGTAATGAGATCTTTATACATGGGATTAGGTAACTCTGGCCTTTGACCTTCCTTCCTCATTACCTGAAGGGTCAGAACGCTTCAGATGTACACACGTTTTCGTACTAGGTGATCACATTCGCCCCCACAGCACGTCATGGTTGGGGTTCAAGATGCCTCCCAGGGAATGTGGTTCACGGCTTCACACCTCACCAACGAAAATAATAACACGTCCCTCAAATGTGACAACAACAACAACAACAACAATACAACGGCTACAGTATGATCCATGTGGCTACAGCCTGGACTACAGTAGCTTGTCATAAACTCGATAGACGATCTGGAATGTTTATGACGGTCATCACAAATACTTCGACCTGGAAAGAAGTTATAAAAAAAATAAAAATTTTTCACAAGCCATGAAGGATATGATGTATCGGGTCTTCAGTTGTTATGCCATTAAACAATGAAGGAAATGATGACCCGAACGTATGACTAGGGAAGTGAAGGATAAAAAGACACTGAAGCGTTCGAGAGATTTCAGAGTGGGTTTCAGGGGGACTGAAAACCCATCAAGATAAACACACCAGGACTGGTAGCAATTACCTTCACATACGGGAACATCGAACCTCTAACCCAATAGTTTCCATCGCAATCAAATCTCAGCCAAATACATTATTTTTTCTATCAGCCATGTTATTTTTCCACCATGATCTGAAAAATTTCATCAGTCTTGTATTTTCTCGACAAATCCATTATTTCTGCAAGCCTCCATATTTTCTGCTCGATCCATTAATCTCCGTTCCAGCCTCGTCGTGTCCAGCAGCGTCTGCGAAAGAGACGCCCACTCCACCACAGCAGCCTAGTTTCCACAAGAACAGACGACGCGCCTCTTATTTTCTTTAAGCGTACCGTCATCCAGACTGAAGCTGCTGAAACGTTCAACAGCTGAACATCTGAGCCAGTGAATTGCCGTCTACCTACAGCCAGGTGTGTGTGTGTGTGTGTGTGTGTGTGTGTGTGTGTGTGTGTGTGTGTGTGTGTGTGTGTGTGTGACTTCGTACACATATGTCAAGATGTATTATTTCTACTATCATACAACTCGAAGTATCCTTTTGGGGGGATTCCTAAATCTTCAGGGCTACGCTACAGTCAGTGGGAGCTGTCGCGGGAAACGGCGATCAAGTATATAATAAACAAAATAAGTAAATATATCAAAATGTTGGATCACTAGGTAGCGGAAATGTGGGACAATAATTCACAGTGACATACAAATCCCGATGGCGTTATGGTTGAAGGACCCGCATGATAACCCGGAAAACCCTATCTAATGATTACGGACACGGGCGTACGCGACCCTAGATCAGTGCTGGGGGCATCTTGTAGATTTAGATCTTATGCTACGATGACGGTGGGGTGAAATTCCCAGCTCTACGGGAACGAGGGTTAACTGTCAGTCACAATATGCAAATGAGAACAGGGAGAGACCTCCCCTACCTGACTGGGGTTTGAATCATCAATTGGTTCATAAACCACAACTACGACGGGTCTGTCGTGGTCTCTGACCTACACTCCCTCCTCTTCAACCCTCAGTCACACAGTAACTACCCAACACTAGCCAGCCACTGTCTCCTGCAATTACATGTAAACATACTCACTAGATCATGACATTACTTACTCCGTCTCTCTCATCCACCAAGTGGGCGCAACACTTCACACAGGAGAGCAAATCAAACAACTTAAACGTTTTTACAGAGACGTTGGTGAGCGCGGAACGTTGTCGAGGGAGTAAAACGTTCCTCGCCAGTGAGGAACAGGAGTTAGCCTCGTCCCATCACGGGTATTTCATACTCCAGCTCATTTTTCAAAGCTGACATGGCACAGGCGGACACACGCCCTCTCCTCTTGGCCATCTGAGAGGAACGGGAAAATGTACAAGATCAACACTGTGATCTTCTGGTGTTTCGAGGTTGATGGGAAGTAGCAAGAAAGACGAAGGAGGAGGGAAAAACTAGGAGGTATACCATAACGGTCTATCCTCGTGTGGCTGGTCACCGCACAGAAACAAGAAAAAAATATGGAAGAGATTAACACGAGTTCCTCCGGTGTTTGACGACCTGACTCTCAGAGGAGGAATGACCATAAGAAGAGGGAGTGGAGAAAGAGAACACCAAAGAATCGCTGCACGAGGAAAGGGTGCATCACAACGGCCACGACTCGTGTAGTTGGTCTCCACAAAGAAAGAGAAACAACATGCTTAGGCAAGGACATATATATACATGGACTCACACGTCTACTTGTGCGTATAACGGTTTATGGAAAACGCACGGCATAAACTGGCCTCCACATACCCATGCGTCCGCACTCATGTTCATGACGGATCGTGTCGTGCCAGTTGAACATTTCTTGAACAAACGATAAATGATGAACTTTGTACGCAAGTCTGCACGTCTGAGACACCTGTATAAGTACATACACGTGTGTGTGTGTGTGTGTGTGTGTGTGTGTGTGTGTGTGTGTGTGTGTGTGTGTTTGTGTGTGTGTTCCTGAACAACTATACTTTCTCTCAGAATATTTCATCATCAAATGTTACAGCGACAGTTAATACTCACAAAATGTCGCACGTCCCGCCATGTTAAGGTCAACCCGGTCATGAAGGTCAAACGACCCTTACCTGAAAAGATGAAAGAAAAATATATCACAAAGAAAATCACACTGGATCATGGTGGTATTCATCCCTGCATGATGATTATCATACACGGGAATCACACTGGATCATGGTGGTATTCATCACTGCATGATGATTATCATACACGGGAATCACACTGGATCATGGTGGTATTCATCCCTGCATGATGATTATCATACACGGGAATCACACTGAATCATGGTGGTATTCATCACTGCATGATGATTATCATACACGGGGAATAATGCAGAAGGTCTGGTCTTTGACCTGAATCTCACGGGTCAGGTCAAGGGTCGTTTGGTCTTATCTTTTATCAGGTCGGCAGAGAACGCGCAGACGAGACACCTGATTGGACGAGTGCCTGCATGAGACCATGCAAGGTGCATGCCATTAGGAACGTGGCCAATCACATCACACACTGACACAACACATTACTGCAACGCCAAGGTTGGGGTCATGAAGAATACATCGAGGTATTATCCCAAGTTCACTGACGTGTATCGTGCGAGAGGAAAAGCCAAGACATCAGGTGACCTGACGATCGATAACGAGGTTATCTGCTACTGGACGGTAATAGCAAGGATCCATCATTCTTAATCTATATAGATGGAGACAGGATAGAAAAGGAGAAGGCTCCTCCTCCCCACCCACCACTATAGATGGAGACAGGACAGGAAAGCAGAAGGTCATCTTGAAGGATAAATTATGAACTAACTTACCTGACAATATTTCTACATTACCTTACTCTGGTATACAATATTCTCTTACTATAATCATTTTAAGAACTCTACATTTCAAAGGAGTCAACTAAACATTAGAATCAGCTTTACGACACACACACGAACTATTCCAGCCCAAGTGTTACGAGTACAGACCCATTCTCCCGTACTGACACATTTCCTGGAGTTACTGTCATCATCATCATCATCATCATCATCATCATCCTCATCCTCATCATCAGTGACAACAGTGGAACAGCACAAACAGTCACGGTTGAGGACAGTCAACGCAGGGGTGTTCCTATCTGAGGGACACAGACCTCACTGCCACGCTGGCCAGCCTACCAAGGTTGGGCACATCGCTTTACCGTCATTACTCACTTCAAACTCTGCAAAATACATGAGACTCTCTAGAAGGATGTTGCATGGACCACTTGCATGCTCTTCCGGACAGAACAGAGGACTGGGAATGTAATGACAATGTCTGGAAAAAGTGTTTCAAAAAGAATCCATCAATAACTTTGGTCTGAAGTTTCTCAGCATGAAGCAGTACAACGTAAGGTGATCATTTGTTCCAGACGGGTCATGAGTGTCTGTCTATTCGACGTCACGAGACTCAGAGTAATGCAAAAGTAGGTGGGTCACCCTTGCCGCTGTGGTAATGGCGGAGACAAGAGCTTCACCGAGGACAGCACCTAAGATGATGTCCGGCCCGTTGACATCATCTGATTTTCGATTCCCAGAGGTCGTCCAATCTGGAAGGACCATACGTCCACTCACCCAGCAACGGCGGTCGCTCAGAGGCTGCTGGCATCCATGTGAAAGAGGACACGGGAGGTTGGTAGCCTCGTCCGGCAGCGGTCGAGCGTTTGTGCCTCGTCAGCAGCTCCCTCCCTACACCCGGTGTAGTCCCTCCTGAGCCTCCCTCAGCAGACTGGTGGAACACAGGAACACACAAGACCGTGAGGACGTCCATTCCCCATCAGTCCTGAAGAGCTGGGATTACCCTGTGGATCCTGAGGGGTTCACTTCAGACATCAACAGAGGAAACCTGGAACGTTTAGCTAAAGACATGGAAGTCTTCACCCATTCCTGGACCCGGGGACTGGAACGCAAGCTGAATCCAAGACAATGGAGTTCCTCTAGCCTTCTACTACTGATGGAATCCAGATAATGAGTGAACCTAATGATTCCAGAACTGCTTCAGGCTTCCGTTCCAGACAACCTGGATCACCGAGTGAATCTCAGGTACAGGCAGTGCCTTCCATACTACTAACACAGGAGGCATCGTCAACAACCGAGGCCGTGATCAGTGAGTCCTACAGTACCTGAGGTGGAGGACAAGATCACGCAAACGTGAGAGCCATCTATCCTCCCAGCCGCCCGGCGTATCCTTCTTATCAGTTCTGGATCACGTCAGCTCCAGCCACATGACCATCGACTGCACTGGACCGAGGCTTGTTCCAGGAATATCTTGGCTGGCGATGTGTCGATGAAGACATTTCCTGAAACCTGTTGATGGATGTAGGGTGGCACAAGGGTGACCATCTCCTAAACGAGGCGCTGCGTACCAGTCCTTGCAAACACACACGCACACACACCAAGCGGAGTAAAGCACTGGAAGGCAGCAACACACACAGGGTACAACAGCTTGACCCGTGCTCTCAAGTCGTGTTCCTCAGGTTAGGTTCTACATGAGGACGGTCGAAGTACCTCTGTTGTAGAGAGAGAGAGAGAGAGAGAGAGAGAGAGAGAGAGAGAGAGAGAGAGAGAGAGAGAGAGAGAGAGAGACTATGCCTCCCATAGTTTTTGTGTGGAGACCAACAACACGAGAATTGACCGTTTGTGGTGCCTTCTTTCCTCGTCCAGCAAAGCTGTGGAATTCTCTATCTTCTTTCCTCTTTCCATCACCCTTCGTTCCTCTCCATCTTTAGACCGCTGGTCTAGAAACACGTGAGGAGGGCAAATTATTCACCGCTGTATTTTCCTCGATTTTCTTTGTACATTCATTGTCCTTCCTACGAGATGAACTTTACCCGGGCTTGCTTTGGCTCTGACTATGTCGGCCACCCTTCAAAAAGACGAGAGAAACAGCAGAGAAATAGTGGCACGGGGAACAGAAACATGAGACAAAGGGAAGTAGATGATCGCATTTAAAGTGGAACAGACAAGTGCACCCTGCCGTCTACGCCAGTGTGAGGGGGGAGGGAGGGGAACAAGACGAACATGGTGAGAGAAATAAGCTGTGAGAAGCAACAATGAAAACATCAACACGGCCGACAGGGGAGGCAGGGGGTTGAAGGGGCGTCTGAAAGGCACTCTTATAGTAGTAAACAAGGGAGAAGGAAGCTCCCAAGTGACCATATGAGGGGGAACAATGAGGGCTGGGGTCTGGAGGACTACACACAAGGAAACAAAAGAAGGGTGGGTGGGACGAGGTGACTATATCCGGGTCAAGGAGAATGTTATCCCCGGCCTGACCTTATGTCACCGGAGATGACCTTAAGGAACAGACTTTACCGCCGTCATACAGCAAGGGTTACCGGGTCGTTCGTGAGGGGTATGAGACACTACGATGGTTTGAGGAAGTGATTAAGATGGTGAGGCCTCGAAGAAAATGGGTACAGACACCAGGTAAGAATGCAAGCCCATGGATGAACTGAGGAGTTCAGCGAAGCTAAAGGGTGTTGCCTGCAATGTCCCCACAGTCCTTGCTAGTGATAAAGAACAGCTGGGTATTTCATTTGGAAAAATATACAAAATAAAACGTTATGACGCTCCACAGCCAAAACTAAATGTTCTCCATGTTAGAAGACAGGCAAGATGCAAGGTAAACCCTTACATACGTGGCATGACCGAGACAAAATCCATATTGAGGTTATGGGTCTTAGCCATCAAATCCTCCTGTGTGGGGGAAACAACGGGAGTGTAGAGAGTACCTGATATACACACGTCTCAAATCACGACGAAGGTTGAGCTACGGGTCAGAATGCGACTTCCATTGACGGGTAACACAGCAGTCCCTGAACACACTACCACACGACTCTGGTAAACCGTTAACAAAGCCAGTAACATCGTTGATATGGAAAACTGTGTTGCATTCGTCGTACTTCCCGCAAAGTGAAGGATGGAACACAGCTCCTGTAACTTAAGAAACACCTGACCCGCAATGTATCAGTGAAGTGAACGTACAGATAATACATAGATACACATATGCATAATAACTCGCCTGATTTTCACATTGTCTAGTCCCAGAATTCGTCTGAAATGACAACGGTGTATTTGATTCAGTCTTTACTAAGCATTGGATCCTATCTTTACGTGATACTGGATCCCATCTTCACAAAGCACATCGGATTCTATCATCGCTAGTCAGTAAAGCCCACAAACCATCACGTAATATATAAGACTATCAGGCAACATAGTATCCGTCATCCACCGAGCCACAATCTGAAGGGTTTCAATCGAGAGAACCTGTAATACCACAAAGAGATCTATTGCATGAATAGCCCGGCGTCTATTAACATTCTCTCTCTCTCGACTTATGTACATCAGGAATGGTGGACACTGATACTGTCCTGCAGTATATAACCTGGTCATAGACCATCAGGTCTTGTGTTACCTGTCCTTCCAGCAGATAACCTGGTCATAGACCATCAGGTCTTGTGTTACCTGTCCTTCCCATGTACTGTCCTCCAGCAGATAACCTGGTCATAGACCATCAGATCTTGTGTTATCTGTCCTTCCCATGTGCTGTCCTCCAGCAGATAACCTGGTCATAGACCATCAAGTCTTGTGTTATCTGTCCTTCCCATGTACTGTCCTCCAGCAGATAACCTGGTCATAGACCATCAGGTCTTGTGTTACCTGTCCTTCCCATGTACTGTCCTCCAGCAGATAACCTGGTCATACACCATCAGGTCTTGTGTTACCTGTCCTTCCCATGTACTGTCCTCCAGCAGATAACCTGGTCATACACCATCAGGTCTTGTGTTACCTGTCCTTACCATGTTCTGTCATGCACCTACTACCACCTTCTCATACACTCACTACAGCAAGTGGCCTCATCTTGTGCGTGAGACACGTTCCTCGTGTATTCACCTGACAAGCACCAGGGGGCCCCTTCGTTACCAGCGACATGAAAAGTCCTAGCCTTCTCATTACTCAAATGGAGGAGGTGGAGCAGCGGTGTGAGGTGGAGCGGCGGTGGGAGTTGAAGCGGAGGCGGGAGGTGGAGCGGTGGGGCGGGAGGTGGAGCGGCGGCGGGGCGGGAGGTGGAGGAGCGTCAGGGTGGGAGGTGGAGAAGCGGAACGTAAAAGACGTCATGGAAGAATATGAAAAGGAAACGAGAGGAGAGTGAAAATAAGAAGAAAAGAAAACGAAATGTAGGCGAAGGGCTGTCAGGAGAGAAGATGGGAAGAGGATGACATGAAGAAAGAAGAAGACAACAGATGAGGAAGGAAGGAAGAGTTCGATAGATCGATCAGTCAGCGTGCGAGACAGAACACAAAAGCACAACAACAACAACAACAACGATGATGATGATCGTGATGGCGACCTCCGCTGGAAGCACCACCTCTGACGTTGTCTCTCGCCTCCAGCCACTGCCACCTGTGCCTGGAGACAGGAGACGGAGAGAGACGGCAGCAGGAGACACGTGAGATAACAAGGCTTGCACCTCCACACACACACACACACACACACCATGTTGTAAAAAAAGGAAAATACTTGCAAGAAGCAAGTACGAGGTTTACGACAGTCCAGGAGAGGTTTTACAGCAGGTGTGAGCACCGCCATGTTCGGGAGACCGTTCTTACTAGCGACTGTAATACCTGAGGACACACACACACACACACACACACACACACACACACACACACACAATGTTCTTCCTGAAGAATAAGATCAGTTCTGAGCGTGTCTTCTCAAGCTTAAACCAAGACTATTTTTGGCTGCAGTGGACCAATGTTTTTACCTCTTACGATCAACATTTATTTTTCTCTCTCGCCTTAAAACAGAGATTCACCATTAATGTATGACTCCAGGGAAACAGGGTGACCCTTCAAGTGGCACTGTCATGGATCAATAATGACTTAAAATGTCACTTTTAAGGTACATCAACGACTGAGTGTGTCACTTTAAGGACCACCAACAAATGAAAGTGTCACTTTAAGGACCACTAACGACTGAGTGTGTCACTTTAAGGACCACCAACAACTGAAAGTGTCACTTTAAGGACCACTAACAACTGAGTGTGTCACTTTAAGGACCACTAACGACTGAGTGTGTCACTTTAAGGACCACATGCTGGAACAAGA
Source organism: Panulirus ornatus (assembly GCF_036320965.1). NCBI lineage: Eukaryota > Metazoa > Arthropoda > Malacostraca > Decapoda > Palinuridae > Panulirus > Panulirus ornatus. The sequence continues at coordinate 25,040,786 of NC_092282.1, forward strand.
GATGATGATCACATGTTCACTTACCCACTCCAGCTTGGAAACTCCTGTAACCTGAGTAACCATTTTCTTTCCCATAAACGAAATATATAACTAATGCTTAATGTGATGGAGGTCAAGCGTGAGATGGAGCCACAAGCACATATAGAAGGCATCGAACAACGTGTGAATCATCTATGTAACAATCGTGTCCACAGGTCGGCCCTCACTCCCTCAAGCAGGCCCCAAACACACAGGCAAACATGGACTTTACAGTTGCGTTATTATATCAAAGCGTTGTGATCTGTAGTGTCTCGTGGGAAAAGCAGTATTGTTCTGTACTATCCACACTGGCATTACGTGGGATGGGTACACAGACTATCTATACGATGATCCGCCTCTGTTGCTGGAACCATTCCCTCCTAACCATCACTTGCGTCTGCCAAACGCCCGATCCTCCTGACGCAAGTATGACGTAAGCCTTCACTTCGTATCTGACGCAAGTATGACGTAAGCCTTCACTTCGTATCTTCCTTGGTCGGAGGAAAGCAGGAATTCCTCAGCCTCGGGGGAAAAGGAAATCCTGGGTCGTGCTATCATCGGCGGGGATAAAGTGCAGCGAGGGTGACGATGGAACGTCTCACACAGACCATCACACATGGTCTCTTCCCTCCTGCCTGGCCTCTAACCCGATCCATAAAGGTCAGGCCATGACCCCCAGGTGTCGGACCATGGTCTGATCGGACACTATAACCATTTCCACAAGACCAATGTCTCGAACCATACAGAATGGTGAGGCTGAAGACTCTTGCCAGTACACTCCATCTCCACAGGAAGAACAACTCACTATCACAGTCCCTCCCCATTCCATAACCAGTGACTATCATCGACAATTAATAATACGACGGAAAAGGTTTTCAACACACACACACACACACACACACACACACACACACACACACACACACACACACACACAATCTAAAGCCTTAAAACTTCAGCAGCCCAACATCACCACTCGCTAGTTCAAACGTTATCCAATTCGATGAACACGGCAAACAATTTAATTCTCTCTCTCTCTCTCTCTCTCTCTCTCTCTCTCTCTCTCTCTCTCTCTCTCTCTCTCTCTCTCTCTCTCTCCAGTCAGCTTAGTTGAAGAAAGAAAAAAAACAGAAAACAGGTCAACGGACCACAAGCCTTCCCACGATCCCCTCCTCATCTCTACTGACTCACTCACCACCAAACCATCAGATGTTTTCAGACCTCGTCTGCTTGCCTGCCTGCCTGCCATACACACATGGCTTGGTCTCTAAAATCTTCAATCCACTTCATTCATTACCTGTAAACACGGAGACGGTCTAGCATCCTCCCACACATTAATCGTCATTAATGTTACCATGAACACCCCCGACATGTACACCCCAGGCTGACCTCCAACAGTGACACATACAACCCAGGCATACCTCCTCCCCACACACACCCCAGGCATACCTCTATCCCACACACACACAACCTAGGCATACCTCCCCCTACACACACATACACCCCAGGCATACCTCCCCACACACATACACCCCAGGCATACCTCCTCCCCTCACACATACACCCCAGGCACCCATCCCCCAACATACCTTAGGCATACCTCCCCCCACACACACATACATCCCAGGCATATCTCCTCCCCACACACCTTCATGCCACCAGACCCCAGAGTCCATCATCAACCTATGTGGCGTGGCCACACGCTGGCATCGAATCCATCACATTCATTCAGAATACATTCCCTGGAGTCTGGTAATAAGGTAAATAACACGAGGGCAATCAGGCTTCCTTTCACGTCCTCCATGTGTCATCAGGTCTCCTTATCTCTTACGAGCAACTCAAAAACTCCCATCCCAACTTATGTTCCGCTCGACTTCAACACGACTCACACACTCGTCCTGGTGTGTGTGTGTGTGTGTGTGTGTGTGTGTGTGTGTGTGTGTAGAGTGAGTGAGAAGAAATCATCTATTGCAAATGTCTACCGTCTTGACTCAGTGCCTCTCACCCGCGTGTAAGAAGCCGCAGCGATAATTCTAAGAAAAGGTTACATAAATGCCAGCTAAATCCCGGGCCACGGCTACCTCTATCGGGGAGATGGGGGAGATTATGTCTGCGACGGTTGGCTCCCCGACGGGGCGCAGGGGCGTTCTGCCCTCCCACGAGAGCGAAAGGCCTGGTATATTTCCTCTCAGCTGGTGGTACGTTTCTTGATGTCGGGTCACCTTTCTTCTTGGCACGACCCCTGGGTGGGATGACCCGGCAGTTGACCTGACCCATATAAGCTTTACATCCCGTAATCCCTTCAGCATGGCAGTATGTGAGCCTTGAGCACGACGGTACAGGGAACACTGAGCACGGCAGCACCCAAGGGTGGCACCGTCGTGCTACAGGGTCGCATCGTCGTGTTTAAGGGTCGCCCCGTCGTGTTCAAGGGTCGCACCGTCGTGTTCATGGGGTTAATGATAACACACACAGAGAGACGTGATGGGACAGAACCATCAGCGCAACACACAATGTGTCTCACAAAACCAACCTTTTCACGTAAATCTACTTTGTTGTTTTCTGAACACTGCCATGTGCCGAACTCTAGCATCATCTCCAGAATCCATGCATTCCTCCGTGAGTGAGGGTAAGGAACATATCACATATACGTCAGGGTCGACACGTATGTGGCACAAGTTCAGCGAGGGGACGACTCTGCAGGTGGATAGCCAGCTTGCGAAAGGGTGGGTCCCCTCGCAGACGTGGCTTAGTTAAGCACTCCAAGAGACGGCCCTCAGGGCGAAAGATACACTCCTCTCTTTGCACTACTAAGTAAACTAGCTCTCTCTCTCTCTCTCTCTCTCTCTCTCTCTCTCTCTCTCTCTCTCTCTCTCTCTCTCTCTCTCTCTCATCCTGTCTCGTGACAATACCTCGTCGCAAGCACTCATAAGTAGGGAATGTACCAGTGTGTGTGTGTGTATCACACACACACCTCCTGCTCCAGCCTCCCTCTACCTCAATCCTCAACCATGTAACTACCACTCAGACCTCCGCCTCCCCACCCTCGCTCCGCTGTGCCACATAGAAGACCCCCCTCCCTCCCTTGATGTCGTCTGTGTCTTCAACCCTCTCACCATCCATCAATAAACCAGCCTGATCATTTCATCTATCTCCAATTGGCTCGTGTTAACGTTTCATGTTCTTGCCCTCACGGGGGTAACAAACCTGACAAGGGTCATATGTCTTAAGTCAGCTTCAAACCCTAGCCCCTCGCTCCCTAGTGTTCCCACTTGGCTTCAGCCCAGGTCTATAAAAAAAAAATACCTGCACTCGAGACGCCATCCTTCACCCTCCACACTCCATGTTTCCTGAGCACACTCAAAGAGGTATTCTTTTATCCGCCCAGAAATCTTTTCCACATCCATAAAAGCTTCACGCACACACACACACACACACACACACACACACACACACACACACACCTTTGTTTCTTTAATACTTTATTATCCTCCACAGACAATTTCAAAAATTCTTTCCCGCATTCAGCGGCGCTTAATACTTTTTCTCTTTCTCTTTCCTTTTCATTCTACCTTAAGCCTTGCAACCTGCGCTTATTCGACCGACGAGAGAAGAAAGAAGAGAAAAAAAAGGTGCGAGGGATTGCATCACCTTACAAAGGGACCTCAGCAAACCCCGACGTTGGCCAGATTCATAGCTGATGAAATTCAACTCAAGCAAATGCGAAGGAACGAAGAATGTTCCTTAACGGGAGAAAGTCACGACACACATCTTCCCTAACAGGAAATAAGCTGTGATAATATGAGTGTGAGGGAGACTAGGATATGGCCACTGTGTCCACTGACCTGTCAAGATATTCCCACACTACAATAATAAAGGAGACAAACTGGCAACTGGCAAATATCACAACTACATTCAAGGATATGGAAAATGATATATTCAGCAAGCTGTTCACAACCTATATAAAGCTGTTCACAACCTATATCAAGCTGTTCACAACCTATATCAAGCTGTTCACAACCTATATCAAGATGTTCAAAACCTATATCAAGCTGTCCACAACCTATATACAGCTGTTCATAACCTATATAAAACTGTTCACAACCTATATCAAGCTGTTCACAGCCTATATAAAGCCAACCAGAAGATATAGTACCAATATCAAGCAAGAAACTCGTGAGAAAAGATGTAAAGAAGTTCCATCATAGCATGAGAACGGAGAGTGAATGGAACAGAGTGACGAAATGGTACACGTGGACAGCAAACGAGCTGAAAAAGTTGTAAGATAGTAAAGAGAGAGGTCAAGAGATGGGGGTGGGGGTCTCACGCGTGCAACCCTCCCTTCCCATGATGCAACATAAGAATACGTCTGTATGAATAATACACGTGTGTCCATGCGAACCGACACAGACACCTTAGACTCTAATATGTAGCCAGCATATTCATTATGTATATTCCGTGTGTATATAGCAGGAAATACACATAGAATAGGGGGGGGACACGCCCGCCGTTCTCTGTGAGCAATGGGTCCCCTCTCATTCTAAACGAGCGCCCAGCTTAAAACACGAATGGCTTTTATTTTTACTACGGTCATCCAAGACTATTGGAGCAAACGTGAGATGTAGCCTGCCCCGCCAGCGTGGTTACTGCCTGCTTGCTGGGGTTCTACCAACTGCCACGGTCATCATGTGAGGGCGTTAACCAGTCGACATAACTCGACGATACAGACGCACTCGACGATACAGACGCACTCGACGCCGATACAAACGCACTCGGCGATACAGACGCATTCGACGATACAAACGCACTCGACGATACAGACGCACTCGACGCCGATACAGACACTCGACGATACAGACGCACTCAACGCCGATACAAACGCACTCGGCCATACAGACGCATTCGACGATACAAACGCACTCGACGATACAGACGCCCTCTACGATACAGACGCACTCGACGACGATACAGACGCATTCGACGACGATACAGACGCACTCGTCAATACAGCACAAACGAGCGTAATTACGCCAACACTTACGGGCTCACACGGCCGGGAGACGAGGCGTCCGCGCTCCCGCCTCAAAAATAAACCGCTTAATGTCTTAATTTTCTCTTTTATCAAAACCTTTTCATTCAGAACGTAATTAAAAAACGGGAGGTACGGACCAGGCTCGAAGGTTCCTCCGTCCTCCCACGGTGTTACCTTGCCCTTTAAACCCTCAGAGCAAGTCAGTGCGACCCTGAGGTATCATGACCAGGCTAGACTCAAGGGTCGCACACTCATGCTCAAGGGTTGTGCTCTCGTGTTCAAGGGTCGTACTGTCGTGTTCAAGGGTCGTACTGTCGTGCTCAGGGATCGTACTGTCGTACTCAGGGATCGTACCGTCGTGTTCAAGAGTCGTACCGTCAAGCTCAGGGGTCGTACCGTCGTGCTCAGGGATCGTACCGTCGTGCTCAGGGGTCGTACCATCGTGCTCAAGGATCGTACCGTCGTGCTCATGGGGTCGTACCGTCGTGCTCAGGGGTCGTACCGTCGTTCTGGAGTAGCTACGGTTCACATGATCAGAAACACCATACCGGACTACCTTGAGCAACCTTTGAATTTGAGTAAGAGAAGCGTACCTTCCCTTGACCTGCATGTAATGACTGGTACACCTTCCCATGACCTGCATATAACGACCGGCACGAGATGTATCGGGTCACGATGACAGGTCAAAGGTTAGAGGTCACAGAGAAACAAAACGACAGATACGTTCATGGTGTGAACCGCTGGGCACCGGTCAATGGTGTTCACAATACGTGTGTCATTACCTTATTGTATAATAAAGGGGGAGAGTCTTACACACACACACACACACACACACACACACACACACACACACACACACACACAAGGAAAGGGAACAAAGGATTAACGCCTGAGGAACCTTCTCGAAATGGGTGGAGGTCACCACTGGCGTGCTACAAGGTTTCTACTGGTACCATTCCTCTTCTTGCTCTGCGTCGGGGACTTGCCATGAGGCGTGGACTGCAACCCGGACACGTCTGCAGGTGATGCAAGCTTGGGTCATGAGCAACGTGAGGAGCGAGGATGCATCACCTCACAAGGGGACCAAGACAGACCCCACAGACCCCAAAGTTGGGTCTGGCACAGGGATGATGTTCACCCCAGAGTAAATGGACAGTAAGGAAGATGAGACACGGTAAAAAAAAAAAAAAAGGTTTCAATACGAATTTCATTTTGAGGGTAATAAGCTGCAGGACTCGGTGTGTGGGAGAGGCTGGGGAATCGACCGTATTCGAAGGGGAAAGATGACAAACTACCTGTCTGGCAAACAATAGAAAAGTCTTCCATGATAAGGATGTGGAAATATTCAGCAAGCTGCACACATCCTACACCAGGCCAAAACTGGACACTTCTCTTCTCAGGTTTGGACACCACACCTGGAGAAACACACACACAACTAATAAAGAAGGTCTACAGGAGAGCAACAGAGATGTCGCTACAATTATGAGTCTTGCGCTACAGGGAAATATTACGAGGCCTTAAATTTGCCCACAAAGGAAAGGAGAAGGTGGACAGTCGTCCTTATTACAAACTTTATAAGTTCTTCAATCATCTTGATTATCAAGAAAGTGAAGTTCCAAAGAAGATGCATGGGGGTACGGGCGGGGGGAGAACAACAGGTGGAACATGAATGTAAGAAGGTGTCGTTTGAACAAACGTATAGAGGTTCTCTTTAAAGTATATGAGTGGTGGATATACAGAACATACTGAATGAAGAAGTGGTTACTGTGGACAGCAAACATTATCAGTTTAATAACCTGTATGATAAAAGAGGGTGTTCAGGCGATGGGGGGCGCCCCCACGCGTGTAGAACCCCCTCCCTTGTGCAGTACAAATAGGCAACAACACCAGGTGCCTGTCCATCGACCAGCTCCAATGTAGAGAGAGAGAGAGAGAGAGAGAGAGAGAGAGAGAGAGAGAGAGAGAGAGAGAGAGAGAGAGAGAGAGAGAGAGAGAGAGAGAGACGAGCTGACTGGTTGTGAACCAGCCGCCCGTCCAGTACGGGACTCGAACCCTGGCCCAGTGATACGCATCCTAACCGCTACACAAATCACTACCTCACCAATCATGATGAATCATGTTTTACGAAAGCAAAATAAAATAAAAGGAAATTGCTTGGGCGTGAAAGACTAGTTCTTCCTCCCTGGTTTAAACGTAAATCATTTACTGCAAATCCTCACTGACCTGTTTTACACACCTCTGCTGTAAACACATTATGACATAACATCCAACAAATCCTTCAACGTGGCTCGAATCTTTAGCCGGAATTATTATTTTCTTGTTTTCAATCTTTTCTTTTTGTGTTTGTGAGTTCATCAGCGAAGTTCTTTTGTTCCATGGTGTGTGTGTGTGTGTGTGTGTGTGTGTGTGTGTGTGTGTGTGTACATTCTCAGCTGGTTCGCTCGCTTGTGTTCCTCTTCCACAATATCTTCGGCTGAATCAAACATGATAAGTTCATCTGTTCTCAGATGCAAATCACATGCTTCTACCACCTCTGTAACTTTACGAACCAATCTTAATGTATCTACGTCACTGTGCACGTGTAATCAATTACCTGTTCGTAACCACGTATTTGTACTGGACGGAGATGGAGTTCTACGATCGTAGGGTGGGTTCCACCTTCTGAACGTTCTTTATCGAACGACTTTTTATACTTGAATAAGCCCATCACATTCACGATTTCTTCGCTCAATTATAATGTTACTTTTCCCCCCTGCTTGTCATCCAGAACAATCAAAGCTTCACGCATTTTCCTTCACCCAACACATCAACTCGCAAGCACGAACACACACAACCGAAATGGGTGGGGGAAAAAAAAAGGGCGTGTACGTAATAATAATATGTCACGGGAAAACTTATTCAGGTATGAAGTGGTAGAAGGAGGAGGAGGCGCGAAACCAAATGTGGCACGCTAAATATAAACAGATGTCAAAAAAGAAAGATAAACAACTCGTACACCTTCTGTAAGATCACCGGCTGATGTCAAATGACCCCTAACACAAAGGTGAGCAGTCTCTCTACTGTGTCTTAAGAGACGTTTAAAAGGTAAGTGAGACTATGAACTCTTCTTAAGAACGATACGATACGATCTTACAACTCACTGGTAAGTCGTTAGGGCATGAGGGTACGATTTTACCACACCACGTACATTTTACAACACCACGGTACATTTTACCACACCACGGTACATTTTACCACACCACGGTACATTCTACAACACCACGGTACATTTTACCACACCACGGTACATTCTACAACACCACGGTACATTTTACCACACCACGGTACATTTTACCACACCACGGTACATTTTACCACACCACGGTACATTCTACAACACCACGGTACATTTTACAACACCACGGTCCATTTTACACCACGGTACGATCTTAAAGCACGGTGTCATGAGCCTTGGCGATTTATTTAGCTTACGAAACATTCAGCTTCGAAAAGAGAGGATTAAGAGTACAACAAATACAAGTATTCAGAACTTCCGAAGCCTTTCATTATAATCTTGATCTAAGCTGCTACATTATCTAGGGTCAGATGCGTCTAATTTTACTCGTCGTAGGATTATAAACTCGTGATCCAACGTTTTACTTAAAATGAGGCAAAGCTCTTTTCCTTCAACATGATTGTTAACGTATGGACTAATTAACCAATCAGAAAAGTTAAAGGCAACGCTATAAGAAAACACTTGACTGGTACCTCACTTCAAGTCTATAAGTGACAGTATTTGCGTCTTCATAGTTACATGCAGTCTGTCTTGATGAACGGTCAGACGTGGTGTGCCACTGGGATCAGTCGTGGAACTATATATCTTACGCATATACGGTATTGAGATCAATAATGAGCTGCGTTGTAAGGTATTAAAATCAGAAGATGATACTAAGCTGGGAAATAAAAAACAACAGACGCTAAATGTCTTCACCTAGTAGCTAACACAAACATACAGATGGCCTGAGCTCACATGTGGCATATGAATCTTAATGTCGAATAGTGAAAAGTTTTAAATCAATAAAAAAAAAAAAGATAGAGAGAGAAGGCAAGTTACAGTATGAATTCTGATGACTTACAAAACGTATACAAAAGCAGTATAAAACTGAGCCGCCAAACATGTTGGTGTGTCTACGTAGAGCATATGACTGCAGACAAAGTATTCCTCACTCCTTGCAGTAGTACTCCCTTTGAAAATCTATTGGGAAGCGGACGCTGTGTTGCCAATATCTTCTGCTTATTTCGTGGTTTACTTCACAGTTCCTCGTGTACTTCAGATCTGGTCAAGCCTCACCCTCGCTCAAGCACATCTTTCGGAGAAACTCTACGTTCAGCAGTGTGTCTCCCTCCCTCTCCATACCTGTCATCGCTTACCGCCGGCCACGTGCCTGTTATGTAGATATTCCCCATCTGACACACTCAGCCCAGCACTATGTACGCGCTCTTACATGTCTAACATACCCCCACACTCGAAACGCTCACATACTCCACCCACGTCTACAAACTACGTGCAGACACACCCTACACGTCAACAGACACAATGCACAAACCATACCCACGCACTCTACACCTCAGTACACGCCCACTCGACAGAAACACACTCTGCTCACACCTACCCCGCCCACACACGATACACGCCTACCTGTTTTAATGGTGCATCCACTCTGTACACACACACACACACACACACACACCCTATGTAGACTTACGTACACCACAAACCCATCGACCCACGCACTCCGCATCCACATCCCCTGCCGGTCAGCATATTGTGCATGAACCACCACACCCAACGCACCCTAATTAAAACTAACACACTCGTCTCCACCCGCGAACGTGTATCAAAACCAGTTCGTCTGCCTCGTTGTCCGCTCACTTGTCTCAAAACTATTGGCTTTCCTTACAGCCCACTCATATGTCTCATAACCCACTCACTTGCCTCACAACCCAGGCAACAATGTCTTTTAGTTAACACACCGACCTCACACTTGCCTCACGGCTTCTCGTGCCTTAACTACCAACATATATCATCTACCCAACAGCCTCATTAATCTAATCTCTACGACCCATTCCACTCCTCAACCTCCACAAAGATATCGTTCAATCCGGCCATCCTCTGGTGAGGCCTCTCCACCCGCTCAATCATATGCTAACCCGCTCTCAAATCCCACTCTTGCTTCTCAGCCCGCCCACTCATCCCCCTCATGAAATTCTCATTCCCCTCTCACAACCCAATTACATTCTCCCGTCTACACTCTCTCTCTCTCTCTCTCTCTCTCTCTCTCTCTCTCTCTCTCTCTCTCTCTCTCTCTCTCTCCTAACCCAGACTCTCCTACCGGCCAAGTCTAACGTCAAGTTCAACGTCTCGTTAATCAACATATTAGCTTGTTTAATACGCCCTGGCCTTAAGAGGATTTAATTACGCCTGGCCAGAAGATCCAGGCCCAGGTAATTACCCGCACTTACGGACGGGTTGCACCAAGACCTTGGCATAACGACCACTTGAGATGAGGGGGATACATTCTCGCTATACACAGGTGCCTCTTACAAAGAGGTGGTCGGTGCAGGCCACTGGCTGCCTTAAAGAGGTCGTCGTTGTAGACAGAGAGGATCGTTACAGACCACACTGGCTGCTGTGGAGAGGGGCGATCCACATAGCACTGGTCGGCATGGTGAAGTGCCCGATAAAAAGAGGTATCAACACAGACTAGCAGACTCTGCCAAAGACATGGTGATCCCAGACAAGTATATATAAACTAAGCAGATACAGAGCCTTCGTAATACCATGTTCCGGCAGACGTGGACAGAGATGTGGTCGGTTGAGGCATGGGGCCGCTGTAGGAGAGGCCCCGCTATAGCTAGGAGGACGCTATGGATAGCTGACGTGCGCGCAGGTGATGGTGACCTTCTATGCAGTAGCGTACTATGGGCAGACGGCTGCTATACAACCTCCACCACCACACGAGCCGCTGACGGAGGAAGTGTACCGCATCGAGGGACGTCAGCCGGGGACCAGGGCTTCACCACCACCAGCAGTAGAGGACTTAGCAACCAACACTATAATACGACAGGCAAATGGACCACTGAAAATTCGTAATGCAACAAGCCAACTATTATTACCAGAGAAGACTCTGTTCTCTAAGCAAAAGAGAGGGAATATAGACAAGCACATAGGTAAATGGGTAAGTGGCTAGGCAAGTGTGTAGGCAAGATGTTGAATTAACTCGCAGGTAAGCATGGGAAAGGCAAGTCGGAGGGCTGCTCGGAAGGTAGGCAAAGAAATTAGGGTAAACCGTGATGTGATCTTTGCAGGTATTAAGGTGGGTAAGTAGACATTAGGGGAAAGACATAGGTAAGAGGGTATTAGGGTAAATACAATTATACCAAGCATAAGTTGTTATCTAAACTTCTCAAACTCTCAGCTCTAAATATAAAAAAAAGGTCACAATTAACCATTAAAAGGTTCAACTAATTTGCTACAAAAATGAACTTTTAATTTGTACTGAAAAAAGGCTCAACATTGTGCGCATTCTGTGTCATGGAAGGACATGAAGTCCATGATATTCTCAACAGACCTGCGCCTCAAAATACCGCATGACACTTATTAGATTCGAACGGCAGTTTCCATGAAATGGAGTCGAATGTCTCACCAAATGACACAACGATCACAAAAGAGAGTACAAATCCACTTCAAAGGAATCGACTCCAATCTGATTTTCAGCACGGCTGTATAGAGTTAGGATCAGTGGCCTGCACACGGCGTCCATTTTCACGCACGGTCATAAAACATCATTTGATGATAAGCGCTTCAGCATCCCCTCCCTACACTTCACGCCTCAGAGCCGCACTGTGTCATTGGTAATGACGTCTTTATATCAAATATCAGGGACACGAATCCTTGCGATCTAGCCAAGGAAACAACAGAGGAAGATCGAGTGTGGCAAGACGTACACTCGAGAATTAGCTGGAATGAGAATACGACCAGCATTCTCGCCGTGTAGCGTTCCTGGCCGTGACGCATTCACGGGCCGCCCGCCCAGGGTCGAGCATGGCACAGGTTCGAATCCTGGTCGTTGCAACAGTCGGTCAACAGTCAGTCTAGCTGTTCATCCTCCCCTACGGGTTGGTCGCTAAAATTCCAACGTCAGGATTCTCTGGCTCAGATTTACTGACCATTGTCTCCACTGATGGTTCTCCAGAACACGCACTGCTCTTCACCTTACCCCAAGCAATGACGTAGGTGGGAAATGCACACGAACATATGAAAATATAACTGGTGTCTGTATGACGAGTAACATTGTTCCCATATCTGATGATATTATGGCTTGAGAAGACATATGAACTGATGCAGTGGTTGAGGAGAACTTGCAGACATGATACAGCAGTGGGGGAAGACAAAACATGCTGCAGTCGTGTTAAAGGACTTACAGACATGATATAATGATTTAGGAAGACTTACATACGTGACATCATAGTTTACGAGACTTAAAGACATAACAGGATGGTTTAGAAGGACTTATATCCATGATTTGATGTTTTAGGAGGATTTAACGAGACATGATATGATGGTTTAGGAGGAGTTATTAACGTGATATAGTGGTTCAGAAAGACTTACAACGCTAATTCACCTTCAACACCACACAAGTGGAGGAGTCAATACCTTTCTGACAGTCAATCAATGCAAAGGTTTCGGCACACATGACAATGGATCACATCCGACACTTTAACAAGTAATTCCTCTTTAACATTTCTCGACACGAACCCAACAATGGTGGATGAAGTTACCTTCAGAAATGTAGACCGTGAGACCACGACGAGAAAGTCACGGCGACGGAGGACCTGAAATACGCCAGGGTCGCAGGACGACCGTGAGGTGGAAGCTGGGGAGACCGTGAGTGGGTCGACATCAAGGAAGCCAACAAGACTTTTCAGTGATGTCATCAAGGCACACGTCCCATCCCCCCACATCTTTCTTCACTCTCTCCTCCTCTCTCTCTCTCTCTCTCTCTCTCTCTCTCTCTCTCTCTCTCTCTCTCTCTCTCTTTCTTCTTCTTCTTCTTCTTCCTCTTCTCCGTTATTCCCTCCTTCATCCCTGCCTACACTCCTCTCTACCACCATCATTCTGTTCTGAGCTTCACCTCCGTCTGTGTCTTATGTCCACCTTCTGCCTACAATATCCTCCCGTACAAGACAGGTGTTTCTGACGACACAAGTGTCCCCTCATCGGACACGTGTTTCTGACGGGTTCCTCGTGAGACACAGGTTCCTCATGGATCTCATTTGCCTCATGAAACACTTGTTCCTGATAGGACACCAGTTCCTTATAGGACACCAGTTCCTTATAGGACACCTGTTCCTTATAGGACGCCTGTTCCTGATAGGACACCTGTTCCTTATAGGAGAGCGGTAGCTGATGAGGCATTGGTCCCTCACGGGGTACGTACACCTGTTTGGGACAGGTGTTTGTGTGCGTGGGATATCCTCCTGCCTGGGCGGTGCACGTGATATCATCCCACACATGTGTCCCTGACAAACACAGGTGTTCGTCCTGGGCGTTGTACTTTGATCCAAAAATAACTCCAAATTCCACAGCGTCGACGAAGCAGTTGTAACGCCACAGCACGTGACCTCTGACCTCCGTGGCCTCATAGTAGATCCGCTGACCTGCCGGACATGTTGAGTCACAGAACGCAAGGTGACCTCACGGCTCTCTCTCTCTCTCTCTCTCTCTCTCTCTCTCTCTCTCTCTCTCTCTCTCTCTCTCTCCCTCCTCGCCCGGCCCACCGGGCACGCTGGGTCACGTCGTGACATTTCTAGTCTTCCAGGTGAGGGCCTTGAGGGGTCGCCTTAGGTCATGTCACCACCAGGGACCTCTTACTCAAGGCTCAGCTGGTTCGTGGAACGCACATCCGTATGTATCGATGTGTATCATATATATATATATATATATATATATATATATATATATATATATATATATATATATATATATATATATACATTCCTCTGGAGATAAAGATGGGTGTCAGAGCGAGTAATGTATGACGCCACGGTCGACACTGGGTACGCACTCACACACACACACACACACACACACACATACACACACACACACACACACACACACACACACACACACCGTCACTTCCCGCGTTAGCGAGATAGCGCCACGAAACAGAGTAAGAAGGGCCGTAACCCCTCACATCCATTCTCTAGCTGTCATGTGTAATACACCGAGCCCACATCTCCCTACCCACAACCTGGCCCCACACATCTTCCTGTGGCTGTCATTCCTAACTGACCTTCAGTGGGTCAACATAATGCATACCACAGCTTGCCTTTTCGTTATTACCGCCGGTACATAAAGCTATATATCATATGCATATGTATGCGTCTTCTACATACATACGTACAGTTCTGGAGAGAGAGAGAGAGAGAGAGAGAGAGAGAGAGAGAGAGAGAGAGAGAGAGAGAGAGAGAGAGAGAGAGAGAGTGTGTATCAGTAGAGCAGTACAGCAGTACTGGTGAGGCCTGCTGGCGTCCGGGCATCACCAGACGTCATCATCGTCCAACCTAACCAGCGACCGTCCAGCTCCCGCCGCCCCCCAAACCGCTGGTGAAAGTTCCAGTGGCTATCGTCCGTCCCCGGCCACCTAATTACTCACATCATGTGTAACACGCCCGAAAAAAAAAGAAAGAAAAAAACTTGCCAGCCCCGCTGGTGAACTTCAGAGCCGCCAACAGGCGCGGGAGGGCAGCGTTCACACAAGTTTTTACAACACCATTGTGATACGCTTCTCCTAGGCGGCGTCGCTTCTGGTGTACTCACACACACACACACACACACACACACACACACACACACACACATACACAGGTGAAAAGATCTAGCAATACACAATGCTGTCGGCTGGCCACTTACTCTGTGACGTGATGAATGAGACATCATATATATATATATATATATATATATATATATATATATATATATATATATATATATATATATATATATATACCATGATGGCTTAGTGGATCACTTTAGTATTCTACGATTGTTGTTGTCGGGTCTCGAACACATAGAGAAGGTGGAATGAATGCGTCTGGCGTCTTGGACCTCGAACACGAAGGAATGGATGAGACTGGATGTACTGGATGGATGAGGGTGGATGTGGTGTGAGGCGAGCTGGTCGAGGAAGGAATGGCACTGACGAGAAAGGCGTCAAACTGGTCGTGTCTGGTCGTCAGAGCCGACCAGAATGGGCTGACACAGTTCAGACATATTGCGCGGATACGCAAGAAATACAAAGGAACGCAGATACCCACAGACCGCTGGGGGCTTGCTAGACTGGTGATGGCTGTTGAGGAGGTCAGAAACAGAGGACAAATACCGGGAAACTTTCATACCTACGCAACTGGTCAGTGTTGAACTTGAAGCTAAATATTTGCCGGGAAGTTTGTGACCATAGTCAATCCTAACTGCAATGTTCCTTTCACCTTATCTTGCTGTTAAGTCATTCCAAATTCACAGTCCAGTCGACGAAACGTACTTTCCCTCATTCAAAGTAAACTGCTTCGCTCACGAGTTGGTTACATCGTTGCAACGACAGACATCAGTCTGGTCCAGCCTTACACAGCTGCTTCGATCAAAGCCTTGGATCATTTCAAATACCAGTATCAATTCTCTATACAAAGTCCAAGGATCAACAGGGATAGCCCAAAGACTAATAGGAATAGTCCAAGGCCTAATGGGCTAAGATCAAGACCTAACAGGGGAAGATCTAGGACCACATGTCTATTACTTAATCCTAAACGAAAAATACTTTTATAATACTTATGTCTGTCTAACCTTATCAATACAAGGCCGACATTATCCATGCGACTCACCTACCACAATAAACCAGCCGCGTCAGAAGTGATTCATAAACAAAATACGAGAACAAGAAGAACAAAAAGAGGAAAATAATCGCTACACCATCAGAGACCTTGACTGAAGTCTGGCATGTTGTCCCCACGTTTTTGATGACCCGTCCATACTAATCTGTCCACCAGTCAGTTCTATTACCAGAAATCCCTGATGAAAGATAAAACCCAAAGTATATGAACCAAAAAAAAAAAAAAAATAGAGGAGAAGAACGTAATCATCGATGACGAATTTCGCCTCTAAAGGCGTGAAATATAGTTGAGGGTGACCCACTTTTGGTGGGATGCTGAAGCGGCCTTCAAGATGCATCAGTAAATGAAGTTACACGACCTCACACCAAAACTAGGGGCTTAGAACTGAACGTGGATGTAAAACTTAACCGAGGTCAAGTTCAACGGAGACGAGTAACGCGAACTTGCACGTCAAACTCAGCCAATGCGTTGGGACGCGCGGGTACCTCCGACGCAGACGTGGACGCTGAGGTCGCTAGAGAAGTTAGCTCTTCCTCGTCTTCACATGGCCGAAATAAAAATCTGAAATACATCTGATCTGAAAAAAGAACCTGGCTGACTACTCCAGCTGAAGCGATGAAGTGAGTGAGCGTCAGAACAGACTGGAGTCGTTCCTCAGTGTCTACGAAGTGGCTGGACACTGAGACGACACTGAGACACGCACATGTCGGCATTCACACTGGAAGCTCGGCAGAGATCCTCGTCATGGCCCAGGGGGAGGTCAGACCACTGCCTGTCACGTGAGCTGCCACAGACCTCGCTGACCTCACCACGGCGGGTGTCTGTGCATGTCCTGTGTGAGGGACGACCCTTGGAATATGATGGGTCTGGTCCTTAAACTGAACATTGAGGGTCACGACCAACACCAGGCCATCATACCCAAGCGTTGTACTGTCAGGTTCAAGGGTCACACCGACGTGCTCTATGGGGTCGTATCGTCGTGTCCTCGGGTCGTACCGTCGTACCATCAAGCTCAATGGTCGTTACCACCGTGCTAAAGGATCGTACCGTCTTGCTCAAATATCGTCGTACCGTTGAGCTCACGGATCGTACCGGCAAGCTCAAAGGTCGTAGCGTTGTGCTCACGGGTCGTACCGTTGTGTTAACGGGTCGTACCGTGACGATCGAGGATCGTACCGTCGTGTTCAAAGATCGTCGTACCATTGTGCTCACGGGTCGTACCGTGACGATCGAGGATCGTACCGTCGTGCTCCAGGACGGTACCATCATGTTATGAGGATTCTCAAACCCGATCAGCGTCGCGTACCCTCAACACAGACTGTCTGTCTCGAGGCTGGATAATGACATCACACACTGACGTTCAAGGCCGCCTCTGACACGAAGAGAAAGTTAACGAAGTGACCGACTATAAAGAAGTGATGGGCTATAGCGAAGTAATGGTCAATAGAGAAATGACGGCTACAGCGAAGATATGATGGCCTATAACGAAGATATGATGGGCTACAGCGAAGATATGATGGGCTACAACGAAGATATGATGGGCTATAACGAAGATATGATGGGCTACAACGAAGATATGATGGGCTACAACGAAGATATGATGGGCTATAACGAAGATATGATGGGCTACAACGAAGATATGATGGGCTATAACGAAGATATGATGGGCTACAACGAAGATATGATGGGCTACAGCGAAGATACGATGGGCTATAACATAACGAAGATATGATGGGCTATAACGAAGATATGATGGGCTACAGCGAAGATACGATGGGCTATAACATAACGAAGATATGATGGGCTATAACGAAGATATGATGGGCTACAGCGAAGATATGATGGGCTACAACGAAGATATGATGGGCTATAACGAAGATATGATGGGCTACAGCGAAGATATGATGGGCTATAACGAAGATATGATGGGCTATAACGAAGATATGATGGGCTACAACGAAGATAAGGAGGGCTACAGCGAAGATACGATGGGTATGTACAGGGAAATGGTGGTAGATTATAGCGTAGTGATGGACTATAACGAAGTGAGGCTGTCAATACTGGTCTGGAAGGAACTGGTCACATTACGCCAGAGGAGGACGGGGCAGACCAGGGTCTGGTCAGGTCGACCACCACCTGGTACAAAACTGGACGACGCCCGGGAGTCGTGGGAAGCCAGTCATCCTGACGCAGACATACGCACATACCGACCCCCACACACGTAAGGAACAAAGTCCCATAAGAAAGATGATAGCGATCGACATTCCAGCCAGAACCAGACTATCAGGTTCTTGTCGCTGATTCCCTCGTGTGTTGGACCTGTTCCTCAACACGCTCTCTTACCTGCCTTGTTATCAGTAATGATAATAATCATAATAATGATAATTACAATAGAAATAATAATAATGATGATAATAGCTACCATTATTATAACTACTACTACTACTACCACAACAACTACTACTACTACTACTACCACTACAACTACTACTACTACCAATACTACTACTACTACCACAACAACTACTACTACTACTACTACCACTACAACTACTACTACTACCAATACTACTACTACTACCACTACAACTACTACTACTACCAATACTACTACTACTACCACTACTACTACTACTACTAATAATAATAATAATAATAATAATTCCTCAGGTTTTAGATCAAAAGATAAAACCCAGACAATACAGGTGAAGGTGCCACACCATCTTCAACCTCGCTGATAATAGACGTCTCACTCAAAAAAAAATTCATTCTGTTCTTCGTAAAATCAAAGTGAATATGAAGATCATGAGAAAATCATCATGCGGGTAACTAACATTTAATGTCGACACTACCTATAACCCTACATCAACATTCAGTATATTCACAAACTCGTCGTTATGAGAATACCAATTGTCTCAACGCAAAAACAAAAAAAAAGGTGAATACAATTCTATACAAAGTCCGAACCGAAAACTTAGAAATATGCAAATGACGACAACAAACATAATTCATTCACCTTGAAACTCGAAAAATGTACAAATGATCTTACATATTTCAGAGCAAGGGAGTGACATACTGCAATGCAAGGAGTGAGATACACTGGAAGTTCTAGGGTAAAAGATGCAACACCCACTGGAAATATTAGAGTGTAGGAGGCGACATCCACTGGAAATACTGGAGTGTAGGAGGTGACATCCACTGGAAATACTGGAGTGTAGGAGGTGACATCCACTGGAAATACTAAAGTGTATGGGGTGACATCCACTGGAAATACTAAAGTGTATGGGGTTACATCCACTGGAAATACTGGAGTGTAAGAGGTGACACCCACTGGAAACACTAGAGTGGAGGAAGTGACATCCACTGGAAACACTAGAGTGTAGGAGGTGACATCCACTGGAAACACTAGAGTGTAGGAGGTGACATCCACTGGAAACACTAGAGTGTAGGAGGTGACATCCACTGGAAACAGTGGTTATCATACACCAACATAACACAACCCGGAACTGTGTAACACGAGCGCTAATTAATTACTAACTTCAAGGTGAGTTGGATGCGTACCTGTGAATGCTAAACTTTGTGCCTGATGCCCTCGATCAATATCCTCAAATACGTGATAATGTGTCCACAACCCAAACAGCCACCCCATAACACCTCCCCGCTTCCCGTAACCATCACAACATCCAGGCGCGTCACCACCACACCACAACATCCAGGCGCGTCACCACCACACCACAACATCCAGGCGCGTCACCACCACACCACAACATCCAGGCGCGTCACCACCACATCACAACATACAGGCGCGTCACCACCACACCACAACATCCAGGCGCGTCACCACCACGTGACATCATACAATCACGTACACTAGTAACGGTCACCAAGACGTCACCAGTGAGCAACGCCACCTCCACCATCTGACGTCACCAGCCGTGACGTCACTAGAGGACAGGAGTAGGACCAGGCCAACTGGTCACCAGGACACGGTGGTGACGGCCTGCCCCCGTCACCAGGCCAGACACACCACCCTGCACACACATGACCCCACTAACCTCCAAACTTTCCTGTGACGTCATCCCCGGAGGCGAGCCTACCTCCCCCCCCCCCTTAACATTCTCTCTCTGACGTCATACCGAGAGCCAGGGTTGCCAAAATTACGGGAACGCCCGCGTGAGGACATTCTCCTGACCCTGGCAACATTGCTCACCAATGGCAGCGGTATTTCTCCTGGATATTTAATTTCTTGTTCTTCTCCCTGTCATCCACTTCTCTGGTCCCCGTGTTCTTCTCCCTGTCATCCATCTCCCTGGTCATCTTCTTCTCCCTGTCATCCACCTCCCTGGTCCTCGTGTTCTTCTGCCTGTCATCCACCTCTCTGGTCCTCGTGTTCTAATCCCTGTCATCCACCTCCTTGGTCATCCTGTTCTTCTCCCTGTCATCCACCTCTCTGGTCCTCGTGTTCTTCTCCCTGTCATCCACCTCTCTGGTCCTCGTGTTCTAATCCCTGTCATCCACCTCCTTGGTCATCCTGTTCTTCTCCCTGTCATCCACCTCTCTGGTCCTCGTGTTCTTCTTCCTCTCATCCACCTCTCTGGTCCTCGTGTTCTTCTCCCTGTCATCCACCTCTCTGGTCCTCGTGTTCTTCTCCCTGTCATCCACCTCTCTGGTCCTCGTGTTCTTCTCCCTGTCATCCACCTCTCTGGTCCTCGTGTTCTAATCCCTGTCATCCACCTCCTTGGTCATCCTGTTCTTCTCCCTGTCATCCACCTCTCTGGTCCTCGTGTTCTTCTTCCTCTCATCCACCTCTCTGGTCCTCGTGTTCTAATCCCTGTCATCCACCTCCTTGGTCATCCTGTTCTTCTCCCTGTCATCCACCTTTCTGGTCATCCTGTTCTTCTCCCTGTCATCCACCTTCCTGGTCATCCTGTTCTTCTCCCTGTCATCCACCTTTCTGGTCCTCGTGTTCTTCTCCCTATCATCCACCTCCCTGGTCATCCTGTTCTCCCTGTCATCCACCTCCCTGGTCCTCGTGTTCTCCCTGTCATCCACCTCTCTGGTCCTCTTGTTCTTCCTGTCATCCACCTCCCTGGTCCTCGTGCTCTTCTCCCTGTCATCCACCTCCCTGGCCCTCGTGTTCTTCCTGTCTATGGGGCTTCATCTTCCATTTGACACATTCGATTGATTCGTCGAGCGGGAGGAACGCCTCTCGTCCCACCTCCACACCAGGCCTCTCCAGCAGCCCCGGCTCACGACACACACACAACACTCACCAACTACACCCTCGCATCTCCAGCAGCCCCGGCTCACGACACACACACAACACTCACCAACTACACCCTCGCATCTCCAGCAGCCCCGGCTCACGACACACACACAACACTCACCAACTACACCCTCGCATCTCCAGCAGCCCCGGCTCACGACACACACACAACACTCACCAACTACACCCTCGCATCTCCAGCAGCCCCGGCTCACGACACACACACAACACACTAACTACACCCTCGCATCTCCAGCAGCCCCGGCTCACGACACACACACAACACTCACCAACTACACCCCCGCATCTCCCTCCCTCCCCTCGTCTGGTCCTCATCCTCGTACCTACATCTCTGCACGTCGTCAGCAATTCATCCTCTGCTATGCATCATACACGACCTTAAATCACCTTGGGCTGTCACCCACGTGTCTTATCCCTGAGTGTGTGACCACAGTCACAAGAGAGCCCGAGACCTTCGCCTTATATTTCCCGACAGCGTATTCTTATCTGCTATCCACAGTCATACCCCCCAGGACGCATCTAAAGGCTCCTGGAGCCCAAGAAGCCCCTTGCATGGAGCTCCTGCAGCGCTCGAGAAGTCGGCCACGTCCACCGGGCGGGGTCACAGGTCAAAAAGCGTTGCTACGTCGTGCTTGTCATGGTCGGGTGAGTATTGAGGAGCACGTCTCGCATGACGTCAGCGTGAGGGTTGCATGCCGGGGCAGGAGTAGACTTGTGATGCGCTGGAACAGTGTCGGTCAGGCTGGAGAAAACGAGTCGTGTTTGGAGCGCTTACGAGAAGGCGTCACTCGTTTGTACGGTGAGTGTAAGAGCTTCAGACGGCCTGGAGCAGTGGCTGTTATGTGACTGGATGGGGAAAGCGTCTGTGTGGTGCTTGTCAGGTTAACTCCTGTGTGTACAATATCTTGTGTGTGTGTTTTGTTTAGATGAGGGAGGGAGATGTGTGAGTATAGGTTGATGGTGTGTGGGTGTAGATGAGGGAGGGAGATGTGTGAGTATAGGCTGATGGTGTGTTGGTGTAGAGGTAAGCCTGATATTTTTATTCTGGGGCTGCTTGTTGGTTCTGAAGCTGCTTGGATAAAGGAGGTCTGTTACTACTACAAAGAACTGAGTGCCACACAAACTGAGGTGATATTGTATTGGGAGTATTGTTGCTTCACTGTGCTTGTGTTGCATGCAAGCAGACGCTACACACAGGGTCATGACTGTTCTAAGTGCTCTGTCTTGTGTCATTTCCAGCTTGCGTTAGACATGCTCGTGACGATGTGGAAGATCCCAAAGAAGTGAGGCACGGCAACTTTAGGGTGAAGCGGATGAACTGTTTGCACAGAATACTTTGCAACTGTTGTGTTTTGTCCGAATTTTGTACTACAAAACGCACTGAGAGCGTTCAGTTTGTGTACCGTCGCCGTATGGATGTCCGTGGTGTGGGGAGTGAATGTCGTGTGTGTGTGTGTGTGTGTGTGTGTGTGTGTGTGTGTGTGTGTGTGTGTGTGTGTAATGAAAAGATCAGGACATATGGAGAGGATGACGAAGACGATACACATGTCGGAGGTGGAGGAAACAAGGAAAAGGGGGAAAACAGGGAGGTGGAAGGGTAAGAGTGACGCTTCGTGTTCGAGGCCTAAGAAAGCGAATTGGAGCGACGTGGTATACAGGGGGCGACGTGCTTTCAGTGCGTTGAACCCGGGAATATGAAAAGGTCTGTGAAAACAACGCAAAGGGCTGTTAGGGCCTTGTTTGTGGAAAAGAGGTTCTGGTTTCGGTGCAACATTACACAAGACAGCGAAAGAGCGGATGTGAGCGATTGAGGCCATTTTTCCTTCTGTTCCAGACGTTATCTCGCTGATGCAGGAAGCGAAGACGAAGTTCACACACACACACACACACACCACACACACACATCTGACAGACTACAATAACCGGAATTGTTTAAGATTGATAACCAAAATAATGTTCTCCCTTGTTCCATATACAAGTGGTGTATTGTTCCGTTTGTGTTGTTTCTTGTTCCATGAAAGTTGTTCTTAGTTCCACATAGGCTGTTCCTTAATCCATGTAGACTGTTCCTTGTTCCACACAGGTTGTTCCGTGTTCCACGTAAAGTCATACCACAACAGTCGGATATCCTTGCTTTGTTTGTTTTAGAATTATACTTTGAAGATCCAACGACGAAATACTGATATGGTTCAAAGTTTCAAATACTTTTCTTTAAAAGCAATCTTGAGAGAACAAAGAAGCTTAAGATAAGCTTAAGGCTAAGGAGCTCTAACTCCTTGATCTGGCCAGCTTAACCGTAATCTATGGCGTCACGACAGATACTCTGTGCGTCAGGCTCAGTCAAGCGTCGGGGACGCATGCGTCGTTCGGTGCATCTCCACAAGTCGTGCGTCAGTCGGTGCGTCTCCACCAGTCATGCGTCAGCCGGTGCGTCTCCACCAGTCATGCGTCAGCCAGAGCGTCTCCACCAGTCATGCGTCAGGCGGTGCTTCTCCACCAGTCATGCGTCAGCCGGTGCGTCTCCACCAGTCATGCGTCAGCCGGTGCGTCTCCACCAGTCATGCGTCAGCCGGTGCGTCTCCACCAGTCATGCGTCAGCCGGTGCGTCTCCACCAGTCATGCGTCAGGGCGGCACATGCACCAGTACCCAACACCCGCATCATAACTCGTTCTCTTGATCGTATTCCTATTTCTTTCACTTGTGTTCTTTGATCAGTCTTCTTTCATCATTTCTGTTCACTTCCTTCCCCCGCACTTCTTCAGACGCTCTCCTTGAAAGAGTAAGTCCCCACTCCAGACCACGGCCGGGAGAGGCACTCTGCAAGGAAGGAGCTTCTGAAAAACGAATTAAAAACTCTACCCAACACGAACTCTGCGTTAACACAGACGCTTGCATGACGGACTCTCCACGCAACGTAGACGTACAGTCAGCTCTGCAGAAGGAAGGGCTTGCGCGCCCAACTTCACCGGCACAACTACGATTCCATGACGAACGACAGTCGTAGACGAAGCATTAAGCAACGCGCGAAAGGTCTTTCCCAGAATGTTTCGTGTCTGTATCTTGCCTTGCTTTCATGACGTCAGTACATAATCACCAACCCAGCTGACCAGGAGAGGTTCAACCCTCCAGAGGCCTCGAGGTTTTCATTTACTTCTCTCCTGTTTACTCAACAGCCCAAGATGTACTCCCGTGTGTGATATTTCGACACACCTCCGTGTCCATTGCTGAGGCGGGTCTGAGGTGGATTTCATGGCACATGCGATAGTGTGACACAGTAAGAAGCCTGGGTAAATGAACCCCTGACGGTTTGTTGAATATGTACATAAGGCAAAAATTCTGATGGCGTTCGGGTTAATATGCGACTCTTCGTGCCGACCATGGCTGAGTCGTGTGGCGGTGATCAGCTGGGGGGCAGAGGGTGGCATGGTGGGCGGTAGGAGTGGCCTCCTCAAAGGACGCCAGATTTTGAGAACGTTTGACAGGGTCATTACGACTCAAGCTCTCAAAGGACGAGCGGTAAGACCCTTGAGCGCGACCTTACGACCCTAAGGGTCATACCCAAGGGTGGTGCAGTCGTCGTGGTTTACTAAAGCAGGACCATCGCCCTCAAGAGACCTAATCAATGCCCACGCCCTGAGGGACAAGGTTCGTCTGTGTTTCCTCAGTACCGAAGGACTTCTCAATCAGCCAGGGATGGACCAACAGGTATTCTGCTGCTGTGCGAGGCGGCGTTGTGATCAGGTCGGCCAAGACTGTGTCGCATCGCCACCGCAGCCATAACCTGGTGAAGTCTCAGGCTACCAGCCGGGTCTTCACCAGACGCGAGAACTGTTCAGTCAGCCATCATGCGTCTCAAACATCTGACCGTCATCTACTCCCTACGGACGCTGTGGCTCTCCCTCCATCTTCCTCTGGCAGGATATACAAACTTCCCTTCCATCTTCCCTAACCAGGAAGCGAACGAAGAAGAAGTAACTGAGCGAGGACATCGAGAACGGAAGAGATAAATCGGTGGAAGGAAGCAGACGGAGGAGGATGGACGGGACACAAACGAAGAAACAGAAGAAAAAGATTTATGAGGAAGGAAGGAAAGGAGGAGGAGGAGGAGGAGGAGGAGGAGGAGGAGGAGGAGGAGGAGGAGGAGAGAGAGAGAGAGAGAGAGAGAGAGAGAGAGAGAGAGAGAGAGAGAGAGAGAGAGAGAGAGAGAGAGAGTAATATCATAGAGACAACCATATAATGTGTACGACCCTGGCAGCTGGGGATGGCATACGTGTGACCATAAGACCTGCCCGCCAACCGTGACATACAAATGCTAACATCTCGAGACTCGTCGCTCACTATACTGACGACCGGATACATTATACCTTTCCATGGTGAATATATAACCATGATATATAAACTGATCTATATACACGATAATATACATGGCATAAGCGTAAAAAAAATATGAGAAGATACACTGTAATTCATTTATAGGGAAGGGTTAGAAGAGGGTTGGTAGTTGTGGCAGGCGGCAAGGTGGAAGCAGGTGTTGGCAGTGTTGTCAGCTAGCAGAGTGAGGAGCAGGAGTGTTAGCAGTGTTGTCAGCTGGCAGGGTGTGGACTAGGAGTGTTAGCAGTGTTGTCAGCTAGCAGGATGTGGACGAGGAGTGTTGGCAGTGTTGTCAGCTGGCAGGGTGTGGAGCCTGAGTGTTGGCAGTGTTGTCAGCTGGCAGGGCGGGGAGCAGGAATGTGAGCAGTGATGACAGTTGGCAGGTTGTAGGTGAGGCTGTTGGCTGGGATGCTGTCGCTGGCAACACCAACGGGCCTGACAACAGTGCCCATGACAACAACATCACCACCACCACCACCATCCTGCATGACGTAAGACGGCTACAAGGCAACCTACCCACTGCCTACCAACTGTGTGGTCGTTGGTTCGAGCCCAGCGCCCGGCCTGACCATCATGCTGGGGAGGACCCACTCTCCCTTACACTCACGTCACTAGAGAAATATATGAATGGGTCACGAAGCCACGTTTAGCCTCATCGTCCCCCCCATCTCTGTATAGGATCAGTTCGCTGGTATATCAGTAAGAGCCGTCATTTTCAGGGATATGGCTTATCAGCAGACGTGACCTTTTAGTTAATCCCATCAAATCCCAGTGCGGGATAGCTTCCCACATCCCAGTTCCCTCTCCCTTATCGGCAGTACTTTCAAGATTCGCCTCATGATTTTGCCTCATCCTGCGGATGCCCGCGTGGCCTGACCTCTGACCTACCCCCGCAGCTTTCTTCTCTAGAACTCAGGTCATCATTCAGGATGCAAACCATGGCGGACCCCACGCGCGATTCATGGTCAGCAACGCTACCCACCCTACCACGGTTAGGTCATCTACACCTTGCAAGATATGATACGTCAGGCGAGCACTTCTGATCAATGGAATCTCCAGGGCAGTCAACATGTTAGAAAAATTAAACTACATCTTAATGGTGACTGTCGAATACCATCAGTACTTAATCTTGTTCAAAGACTGGGTTTAGGAAGGTACCAACACAGCCTAAGACAGAAACATTTCCCCCGCACGCGATCAATGCGCGGTCACACCATGGATAAGTTTCGCATCCAAGTTCCCGTCCACACCCTGATTCAGTTTTACATCTGGGTTCATCTCTCAAGCCAGAGTCTTGATACACGCTGACCCATGTTGATAACCGCCCTAACATCCCAGCAGAAGCGGGTCTCTCTCTCTCACCTACATCTGAAGCCTCAAAGGCCTTCCTGACCATCCTCAGCCCACATCTAGCGCGATAGAATGAAGCACGAACCTCCACGCTCCATCATATCTTGGACCAACATCTAACAAAGAACGACAAAGCAATTCCAGGGCCCAGTCTTTCCCGCTCCCTCCCCCACTGCAAGAGATCCATTATCTCCCTCAACATCTTGAAGGAGTGGGTCCTGCCGTAGGTTCCTGTCTACTCCTGCGTCAAGTACGCAATCTTCTTCTTCCACCGGCGCCCCGGCCGCTGTCCTCGACAGTTCCGAGACGGCCCAATTACGCGAGAGAATGGGGGCAGAGGGGGGGAGGGGGGTGGGGTGTTGTGGCGAGACCACAGACCCAGCAGACGAGGGCAGGGGAGTTAATTAACCAAGAAGCGACGATATACACACACCTGGCCAGGCTCGAGGACCACCTCCAACCTCTCCTCCCCATCCAGTCTACCAGCCTCGGTCCAGCTTCACTGGGCAGGCTCGAGGACCACCTCCTTCCACTTCTCTCCCTCCAGTCCGCCAGCCTGATTCAGGCTACAATAGGTTGGCTCGAGGACCACCTCTCCCCGCCGATCTCCCCCCAGTCTGGCAGTCTCAGTCAAGCCTCACTGGGAAGGCTCGAGGACCACCTCCACCCATCGGTCCTCC
Source organism: Panulirus ornatus (assembly GCF_036320965.1). Classification (NCBI taxonomy): domain Eukaryota; kingdom Metazoa; phylum Arthropoda; class Malacostraca; order Decapoda; family Palinuridae; genus Panulirus; species Panulirus ornatus. The sequence goes on from NC_092282.1 coordinate 25,068,457, forward strand.
TCAGGTTAGGCCGGCTGGATGAGGCCTCACCAGGAAACTGTTCCTCGTTGTCTTCCTCAACAGCGTCTCTACGTCTCTCTCTCTCTCTCTCTCTCTCTCTCTCTCTCTCTCTCTCTCTCTCTATCTCTCTCTCTCTCTCTACAGACTCATCCTTTCCTCTTCCTCTTTCCTCTCTACCGTCTTTATACATTCCCCTTTCGTCCTGCCCACTTCAGCGCTCTCACTCTCCTTTTCTAAAACCTTTTCTTTTCCATCCTGCGCCACCCCTTCCATTCCTCTCCCGTGCACACGAGTAACGGCTGAAGAATCGTCGGCCCGTCACACAGGCGATTAATAAGAGGACATAATACGATAAAAAATAAACCTTCCAAGACGAAGGCTCTGGGAAGGGAAACACTGATCATTACGGACCATAAAGACATACAACCAACTGGTGTCCGAGACTTTCATGGCCGACATCAGGTAAGAGACGCCCTTGCGTGGGGAAGGAGAGCGGGTTCGAGCCCCCTGCCCCGGGGATATCAAAGTCCACTACAGACGACACACACGGGGATCAGGCCAAGTGAAGTGAGGCCCTTCATCCTCCTGTCACTGATGTTTCTCTGAGGTCGCTCCGACATCAGAAGACGAGGCTCAGGTCCCTAACACCCACGTCTACAAAGCTCTTCCAATTTTCTTTACAGGGTTCTTCGTCAAGAAAATGAAACCAACATTCTAAGGTCGTATTTCGACACATGCCTATATGCTGACCGATATAAAACTTTAATATAGGCCTATATCATGACCCATGTCAAGTTCTGAATTATAAGCTGCTTCTTTCATTAAAACAGGCACCATTCCAGAAAAGCCTGGTCAGCTCTTGCAATCAAACTGCGCATACTACCGCACCTCTCTCTCTCTCTCTCTCTCTCTCTCTCTCTCTCTCTCTCTCTCTCTCTCTCTCTCTCTCTCTCTCTCTCTCTCTCCTCCTCCTCCTCCTCCTCCTCCTCACGTGGAGAGCAACATGAGCACCCCCTCATTCCTCCACCAGTGTCCTCGTTCTTCCGCCGATGTTCCCTCATGTGCAGCACGTACACACACACACACACACACACACACACTGCCTCCCTCCGTCAGGTGTTGTGAGGAACGCTGCCCGGGGCCCTCACCATCCGTCTCAGTCACCTACTGAAGGGGAGATAAGACCCTGCTGCTGTCGTAACGCGGGCCACACCCGCTCGCCAAGCAATCGTAGCGTTACGTAACGCGTCATAAAGACGGCTGCCATACTCATCACGCAAATGAGGCGATGAACCGGTTTACCAACGCTCAACCGACGTTATATATGTGTGTGTGTGTGTGTGTGTGTGTGTGTGTGTGTGTGTGTGTCTGTGTGTGTGTTTCTCACTCCAAGAGGAGGTCATTATTACCCTGATTGTAGCGCAGCCTTGGAGCTGCAGAAGCCCCGTGCAAGGGGCGCTGGGGTTACAGGATCAAGCCAGATATATATCCAAGACTCGAACAGGCATTACCAACACGAGCGTAAGACTGCCACACAACACCACCAGTAATCGCAGAAGCACTGATGAAAAAGAGGTTTTTGTGCTGATGATTAATGACCTGCCACACGCTACCAGGCACTTCCAACTGGGGGTCCTAGCGTGGTGGTCAAGCGTGCTGTTACTACTCGCGCGGGGTCACTGTAAGGTCAGTAGGAGCGGCATACAAAAAAACTGGAACACTGGAAGGAGTCAATAATACACGAGCGCTTGTAAGAACAGTAAGACGCGTCGCTCGTGACCCACGCCAAGTCTGATTGCTTGTATTATCCAACTGGAGCGTGGATGTCGGATGACGAGCACGGCGGACGGTACGACCCTTGAGTACGTCCGACGGTACGACCCTTGAGTACGTCCGACGGTACGACCCTTGAGCAAGGCGGGTTGTACGACGCTTGGGTACGTCCGACGGTACGACCCTTAAGCGCGGCGGGTGGTACGAAGCTTGAGTACGTCCGACGGTACGACCCTTGAGCACGGCGGGTGGTACGACGCTTGAGCACGTCCGACGGCAAGACTATTATCACGACGCACAGTATGACCCTTGAGCACGACCAACGGTACGACCCATGAGCGCAACCAGCGGTATACGACCAATGAGCATGATGGTGTGACCTTCAAGAATCAGGTCAAATGTCACGCCTTAATACCCAACTTTCGTAACGTCGTGCTCAACGGTCGTGCCGTCCCATCGTACTTGGGGAATCGTACACTCATGCTAGAGTCGTACCGTCCGACAGACTCGAGAAAGTCCGTGTCCGACATACTCGAGGAGGTCCGTGCCTCCAGCGGGCAGTCTTGACACGAGTCACCAGCCCGAGGTCCTCCCAAACCTGCACCTCTGTCAACAAGACAAGTTTCCCAGGTCTCAAAACAGTCATGGACTATTCTACGTTGACCTTCCTTATCCTATCTTGCACCAAGGCCTGTCCTTGACGGCCTTCTGTCCGTGTCGGAAGCCCTTGTCATAGAGAACAGTAATGATGATGAGACATAAAAACAAGCAATATCAGGCATGTACAATCATCTGTTGTCTTCTCTGTGTATCCTGCACTTGGCTGGTGTGTGTGTGGGTGTTGAGACATCTGACTGATGCAACACACGGCAGGCACAACACAATACCTGGGTCCACATGCTTACCACCAGCACTACCAAACACTGAAGAAATACCTCGCTTCCACTTACGAGAAATGCCTCGCTTCCACTAACGAGAAATGCCTCGCTTCCACTTACGAGAAATGCCTCGCTTCCACTTACGAGAAATCAAAATTCGACCAGAATCAGAAAAGGAAAACCGTAAAACAAAACAAAAAAAAATCTTTATCATTATAGATGACATGACCTCAACTGATGCAGAAAATAAGCTGACCTAATGATGAAATAAGTTGACCTAATGATGAAATAAGCTGACCTTATGATGAAATAAACTGAACTAATGATGAAATAAGCTGAACTAATGATGAAATAAGCTGACCTAATGATGAAATAAGCTGAACTAATGATGAAATAAGCTGACCTAATGATGAAATAAGCTGACCTAATGATTAAATAAGCTGAAAGGATGAATAAGATGTACAACATTCCCTTCACGATTTATGCACCTGGGCAATCAGGCCTGTGTTTGACGAGCGTAAATAAGTCTTATGATATGTACAAGGACGTTTATGCATTTGTGAAGGAGTGTCTTCAGATGAATAACACATCACAACACAAAACATTCACAGGTTAAATGATGTCCTGAATAGTTAACTAACTGCCTGATTGGCATTAATTCCCGCGCCACCATATCGTTTTCTATCGTCATGTTTACTGGGAGTTGTTTGAAGGATTTCTTCTCTATAAAGTCTCTCATTCTCAATGAATTACTGTGGTCTTGGCCTGATATATACTTCACCCTTGTCTCTCTCTCTGGCCAGTAGCACGACTCGACCTGTCCTACGTCGCTTCATCGTCAAGAAAATTAGCTTCTCGTGTAGGCTGGAGGCCATAAGTAGCTTCCACTTTCAACCGCAACTATTAGAGCCGCTAAGCTGACCTCAGACTTCTCCTCTCACAGAATTCGATATGAAGTGAAATCTAATGTTCATGATCTACTTCAGGCCATGAAAAGTTACTCAAGTTACCCCCCACCCCTTCCCCACCCCATTGCAATACGCTTAAGATCACCATTCAAGACGGGGGAACTTAAAAAGCTTTATGTCAGCCAAACATATCTGATGTCAAGCTTCCCGTGCAAGCTTGAGGACCAAGTGGAACAGGTGGAGTGGTAGTGAGCGTTCCTAATTAAGAATCACACGTGGGCCCCAGCTGAGTTCGAATCTTGAGCCAAGAATGAAAAAAAAAAAAATAAGAAGTGGAATAACTAGAATCACATTTGACTACGTCACAGATTACATTGAACCACAGAGATCAAACGCTTATCTTCCAGATTCAGACATTAACATGGCAGTACCACACGTCTTGGGGAATCAGACATAAGGTAAACTTATCATATGTCTGAGAGACTCGGACATTATCAATAATCTAATCAACATTTAGTTCCATGCACGACAGTAAATAAGAAAACAAACAAAAAACGGTCTAGTATTTAACATAGACATTAACCAGAACCCACAAACACCGTTAATATGTACACAAAAACGCACACACGCATTCATACAGGCAACATACATACACACAGACACAATACATGCACATAAATGCAATGGAATGGAGGAGCGTGTGTACGTGCGAGTGATTACATATGTGAGGGAGCGAGTGTGAGTGTATTTCCATGCAAGTCATATTTAGTGTAACGGAAAGTGTGTCGATACTTTAGGAGTGATGGAATGTTCCTATCTACGAGCCTCTCTCTCTCTCTCTCTCTCTCTCTCTCTCTCTCTCTCTCTCTCTCTCTCTCTCTCTCTCTCTCTCTCTCTCAGGGATATAAACCAAACTTACTCATTCACTCATTCATGAAGACAGCACAAGCGCGCGCACACACACACACACACACACACACACACACACACATACAGAAGTACCTCTTGAAACGTACAAAATAAATTACTAGAATTCCCAACAAAATATAAAATACGAGAGCAAAAAATCACACAGAACAAACTGAACAAAACTGACATCTAAGTTTACCCAAATACAATTCACGAGTAAAACAATGAGAGTCAAGAGGCCTTACCCAAGGTGAGTACATATCCTCCATCAATCAGATACATACAGACTGTACAATGGTGAAAATCATTATGGCCTTGGACAGGAACCAACCAAATATACCAGATCAGCCAGGATGTGGTGGCTGTGGTCCGTGCCCTCCAACAACCTGATTGACCTGTAAGAGGAACTTGGCACCGTGGTCCGAGACCCAGCTGTGGGGGTAGAAGACCTCCCAAACCATCGTAAGGTATACGTAAGGTAAGGTAAGGTGCCAGACCCAGCAGTGGGGGTAGAAGACCTCCCAAACCATCGTAAGGTATACACATAAGGTAAGGTAAGGTAAGGTGCCAGACCCAGCTGAGGAGGTAGAAGACCTCCCAAACCATCGTAAGGTATACGTCAGGTAAGGTAAGGTGCCAGACCTAGCTGTAAGGGTAGAAGACCTCCCAAACCATCGTAAGGTATACGTAAGGTAAGGTGCCAGACCCAGCTGAGGAAGTAGAAGACCTCCCAAACCATCGTAAGGTATACGTAAGGTAAGGTAAGGTGCCAGACGCAGCTGTAAGGGTAGAAGACCTCCCAAACCATCGTAAGGTATACACATAAGGTAAGGTAAGGTGCCAGACCCAGCTGCAGGGATAGAAGACCTCCCAAACCATCTTAAGGTATACACTTAAGGTAAGGTAAGGTGCCAGACCCAGCTGTGGGGGTAGAAGACCTCCCAAACCATCGTAAGATATACGTAAGGTAAGGTAAGGTGCCAGACCCAGCTGTGGGGGTAGAAGACCTCCCAAACCATCATAAGGTATACGTAAGGTAAGGTGGTCCTGGTGCACAAGGAAAGACAGTTTTATAGGTTTGGGAAATGGATGTGGGTGAGGCAAGGGGAGGAACGTGAGGAGGAAAGAAGGGGAGAGGGAGGCAGCGGGGGTGATAAGGGTCAAGACAGTGGTAAATGGGTCGGGAGAAGGTAGAGAGGGACGAAAATCCTGAGATTAATATCCAACCTTAAGCATCAATTACGGTCTCTTACAGGAGTGTATTTCACTTTAATACCCCACAGCCCCTTTTAAGGGGCTCCTTCGCCGAAGCAGGGTAAGGTTTGGACCCTTTGAGGCGAAAATGTCCTCGATGATACTCCTCTCCCTCACGGACGGTGACATCTCCCTTGTCTCGCAACCCCTTACAGGCAGAGTCCGGTAGCACTGGAGTACACATGCATCGTCTAGCGTTAGGTTGAGGAGGACAGGTGACTGTGACGATAAATGATATAAGAAATCCTGGTCTACGTGAGCGGCTGGTGGCTTCCAGCAGCCAGACTGGATGGGTCTGGTAGTAAAGCGGTCGGTTTAGTTCCCGTAGAGTTACGTGTCACTTGCCATGATGGGCAGCCAAGTGACCGAGCTCAGTGCAGGCCATCACCATGACAGACGCCGCCTCCCATCACATCAAGGAACGAGACATTCCAAGTGAGCCAAATAAAACGAACATATTCTCAAAAAAAAAAAAAAAATAGACCAATCGATAAAACTAACTAGATATGTAAAAGTAGTCGGAATCTCATGTACCTGAGAGTCGGTGAGTCGCCAAACTCACCTACTTAACATACCAGTAGAGTTATATGCCAGGCAGCACGGGGGAGGGGCCACCACCACAGACGTCAGACGTGATCCATGAGGGAGGATCGGCCTGGAGGAGCGCGCGCCATGAGGAGGGGAGGTGAGAGAGGGAGCTACGACAGAGAGAGAGGAAACTCATGCGCTGGTGGCTGGTGGAGAGAGAGAGAGAGAGAGAGATCGCTACCAGAGGATCCAGACCCCCACTGGCATGACTACAGTGGTCCCACTACCAGGCTAGAGGAGCCCCACTGGCATGACTACAGTGGTCCCACTACCAGGCTAGAGGGGCCCCACTAGCATGACTACAGTGGTCCCACTACCAGGCTAGAGGGGCCCCACTAGCATGACTACAGTGGTCCCACTACCAGGCTAGAGGGCCCCACTGGCATGACTACAGTGGTCCCACTACCAGGCTAGAGGGCCCCACTGGCATGACTACAGAGGCTAATCACAAGACCTCAGAACATATTCCCTGTCAGAGTGGCAGGTCAGAACACTGATTCCAAGCACCATTGATAAGAATGGTTTCTCCCCCTCAGAATAAAGTGCTATACCCCAAAGGGCATGGACCAGAAGGGATTTACTACAGCTCTTATCTGGTATGGGTGGGCCGTTATCAGCAGAGACATAGAGATAATCGACTGATAACAGCAGCTGTGATCACTGACTGGCTGATAAGAGCCTTCAATATACCACTGAGCCTTGTATGCAGCCGCCGAGCAAAGCCAACAACTACAGGACAAACTACTGAAATAATTCAGAAAAACTTTTTCCCCGCCTTCATGTAGGCCTAAACCGACGAGGCGTGAGCTGGCTCCAGCCACGACCCCTGGAACCGACAGCTTCCACACACTGGAAGACGAGTCTCCTCTACTGGAAACGAAATGACTAAAGTCGCACACGGGTCTCTGACTGCAGACCAAACGTATTATCTGATCTAACAGAGAAATATATCCACAGGTCTGGAGACCAGCCCACGTGGACCATCCTAATGCCTGGAGACCAGCACACGAGGACCATCCTAATGCCTGGAGACCAGCACACGAGGACCATCCTAATGCCTGGAGACCAGCACACGAGGACCATCCTAATGCCTGGAGACCAGCACACGAGGACCATCCTAATGCCTGGAGACCAGCACACAAGGACAATCCTAATGCCTGGAGACCGACTGTTCGGTCCAGCAGCAGGACAGTAAGGCCCGGAGCACGACGGGCCAGGTAACATAGGCTTGTGAAGGGTCGTACTGTTACGCTCAAGAATCTTAAGGTCGTGCTCAAGGGTCGTATTGTCGTGTACAACGAGGTTTAAAAACAAAACGTACATATGCGTACATCCCAAACCGTTCAGGCGTCACCACACAACGATAGCAGGTGGCGCGACCGTAGTGTTTACCAATACGTAGGTTCATGTGCCTACAGTGAATACATCCGATGACGCTTTTGAATGGGAAGTGTTAATGATATTCGTGTGTGTGTGTGTGTGTGTGTGTGTGTGTGTGTGTGTGGACTCGTGCCTCCCGCAGCCCACGGAGCCTCGAACCGTGTGAGGTGTTGGTAAAGAGGGCAACTTAAGCAGTACAACTCACCTTATCAAGTGATATCTGGAAGAGATTACGAGCGCCGCCGTAAGGTCTCAGCCACCCGCACCACCAATCTTCTCCAACATCTCCTCACCACCAACCCTCTCCAACAGGTTCATTTTACCACGGATCCTCTCCAACACCACCACACTCATAAACAACCCTCTCCAATCTGCACCGAACCCTGTACAGGCACGACAACATACACAAAGCCTGAGACACGCCTGGCCGAAGCTGTACCGAACCGTTTGTCTCGACAGACCGAACAGACCCAGGGACAAACCTGGTTGAATCTGTACCGAACCCTCCAGAGACAGCCCCTGAGACACGCCAGGTCGAAGCTTCACAGAACCCTCTGTCTCGACAGGGTGAGTGAGACAGAGCCAGGGTTACGGCTCGTGGTTTGCTGTACCTAGCCCCTCTGTCTATGCCTTTTGAGACAGAGAGCTGGGTACAGCTTCCAGCAGACGCGTTCCAGGAATCACGGCACGTTCCATGGCTTCTGTTCCTGACTATACACCATAGTCTTCTTCTACAGCTAATGTGTCATAACAGAGGTGTTCTTAATGGATCCGATTTTAAACTGTGTCGTAATCTGACGACACACACACACACACACACACACACACACTCGCCAGCTGCTGTCACAGACGTTCGTTACGTGGATCTAAAGTAGCTATAATGTGGGCTGACGACACGACACCGCTAGGGTCAGTGTAGTAAGCTGACAGCACACCCGACAGTGCGTCTTTTCCACCCGCGTGAGATTTCGTCGTCCCAGGAAGCCATCATCTCAAGAACGAGGCTGATGATGAACGCTTTAACCTCAGGATCTCTTAAACTGTGGCGTATGGTGACCTTACCATATAAGAGGACACTGAAAATAAAGAAGGACGAGTCTAACCGTGTTTCGATCCTCTCTTGTATCTAACTTCCACTACAAGAGACACAGCTGGAACAACTTGCTTCATTCCAGACAACAAATTGTAGAAAATAATTATACGATATATACCGTAAGTAACCACGTATGTACGTGTGTATGAATGTGTGTGGGGGAAGCTGTGCGCGCTCTGTACGTCTGTAGGCAGGAGCATGTGCCTGTTAACTGGAAAAGTTTGATTAATAAGAGCTTTTCAAAACTTTCTGCTTTGTAGATAGAACAAATCACTGCATCAGAGTGGAAATCTGGTGACACCTGACATCCGACAGATCTATGACAATTAACACGAATTTTAACTTCTCAAACAACATGTACGAAGGTAAAAACAACCAGTCACGTTATCATAACAACCGAGACAGCATGTGCGGTGGTGAAGGTGCTTCAGGCGCAGATGTTGGCTCCCCAGGCCACCTCACATCACTAACCACAATGTTCGGTGCCAACACAGGACTCAAGCACCATGTGATCATGTATGATACCCTCACCAGTATAACCTATAATATATCGACCCTCACCCACAGATGTCTTCCCACATCTCTTCTCGTTGCCATTCCTGCATCATGTTACCAGTCCGAGACCTCACACTCTCCCCTCACAGCCGCCCACCTCTCTCCTGTGCCCCTGTCCTCTTACACGACCAATTTCACCTCGACGCACGACCCCATTTTGTCCTAGACCTGACCTATGACCTCACCCTTGTCGCTCCAATTGATCCCGCTTGAAGAATGGGGTAACGATGTGAGGCTGCCACTTCATGAACACTGCCATTCCCACCCCAGACCAAGGTTCCAAAAATTTTTCTTAGGGTCTCTTGGAAGAGAAACGTGTCTGCCATCATTCCTGGAAACCATGGAACTCCTCTATGTCCGGGAAGCACTGCGGGAGTTCCCAGTGAGTGTCAAAAGACCCTGTACTGCTGGAGGAGTTCCCATCGAGTACCCACAATGTCCTCCAGTGTTGAAAGAGTTCCCACCGGCTACCATAACATCCTCCACTGCTGAAGGAGTGTTCCCATCGAGTGCCCACAACATCCTCCAGTGCTGGAGGAGTTCCCTGCGAGTGCCCGCAAGGTCCTCCAGCGTTGGAGGAGTTCCCAGCGAGTGCCCACGTGATCAATCTCCAGTAGCGGTCCCCCCGCGGCCATGGAGTGCAACCGTTGCAGATCTGATAATTGATAAAACCATCAAACAACTTTAACCTTCACCATCTCTGAACAGCACTCCAGGGCGGGGGGGAGGGGGGGGAGAGAGAGAGAGAGGCTTGCACGTGAAGAGCCAATATTTTTGGCCTGCGAATATATCATTTTCCGATATCTAATTACATGTTTCTAAGATTTTCTCGTTCCACGTTACGTTTTTTTCCTCGTGGACTCATTTTCCGACGTCGAACTAAATAATTCCCGGACTTTCTAATTCCACACATGTTTCTGATAAATTCCTAGGCGTTAAAGCCATATATCTTATATATGATGGAAAACGCAGCCTAGAAAAACACCATGAAAATTGCTAATGGATTGAACCAGGGCATGAGAAGCGCCTGGGGTAAACCATGGAAAGTTTTGTGGGGCCTAGATGTGGAAAGGGAGCTGTGGTTTCGGTGCATTAGACATGACAGCTAGAGACTGTGTGTGAAAGAATGAGGCCTTTGTTGTCTTTTCCAAGCGCTACCTCGCGCGCGTGCGGGGGAGGGGGGGGTGTCATTTCATGTGTGGCGGGGTGGAGACGGAAATGAATAAAGGCAGCAAGTATGAATTATGTACATGTGTATATAAATATATATATGTCTGTGTATGTATATATATATATATGCATACGGTGAAATGTATAGGTATATATACGTGCGTGTGTGGACGCGTATGTATATGCATGTGTTGGGCCATTCTTTCGTCTGTTTCATTGCGTTACCTCGCTAAAGGGGGAGACAGCGACAAAGTATAATATATATATATATATATATATATATATATATATATATATATATATATATAAAATTAAAGAGATGATCAATTTCACCAGTATTCGTTTCAACCATCACGATACAGTAGGAATTCCCACCACCAGACCAATACAGTACATCTACAGAAACAATGATGACCCAGTGCGCTGGTCATCACCTGCCCGTGTATGGTACAGTTCGTTACGTGTGCTACACCTACGCACGAGTGGTAAAATGTGGCAGGTATGGTACTATTAGTCGCATATGGTACAATGTCACGCATGACAATTGTACCATGAAGTAGAATTGTCATGCGTCCTAGCTTCGTCTCTTCGATGTATATCAACTGACTGTTATATTCCTCTCTTGTGTCTCTCCTGATGATGTGATTATTACACGAAAGTGCACTTGGGAACTTTTCGTGTTTCATTTTCCTCGTGGACTCATAGGAATATCTTGATCACGCGCAAAATTGTGATCCTTTCCAACATATATATATATATATATATATATATATATATATATATATATATATATATATATATATATATATATATATATATATTTATATATATATATATGAATTACTGCCAGAAAGCCTTCTCCACTGTACCCAACCAGAGACTGAGTAAGAAGCTTGAGTTACAGGCAGGAATAACGGGAAATCTCCTCTGCTGAGCAGATCATTACCCATGTGGAAGGGAACACTGGACGCAAGAAAGATGTATATTCTCAAAATGGGCTGAGGTTACGTGTGGAGCGCCGCAGGGGACGTGTGGAGTCCCGCAGGGGACGTGTGGAGCGCCGCAAGGGGCGTGTGGAGTCCCGCAAGGGACGTGTTGGAGTCCCGCAGGGGACGTGTGGAGCGCCGCAGGGGACGTGTGGAGTCCCGCAGGGGACGTGTGGAGTCCCGCAGGGGACGTGTGGAGCGCTGCAGGGGACGTGTGGACTCCCGCAGGGGACGTGTGGAGTGCTGCAAGGGACGTGTGGAGTCCCGCAGGAGACGTATGGAGCGCCGCAGGGGACGTATGGAGCGCCGCAGGGGACGTGTGGAGTGCCGCACGGGACGTGTGGAGCGCCGCAGGGGACGGTCTTGGGACCACTGCTATTTCTGGTGTGTTGGAATGACTAGCCATAATGCCCAGACTAGCGTACCTAAACATGTCGGCGGATAATGCAAAGATCGTGAGAGAAATAACAAATGAAAACGATTGCATCAGCTCACACGAGAACCTGACCAAACTCCAAAGTTGGTCTTATACATGGATGATGAGATTCAGTCCAAGTAAAGTGCAAGGGAATGAGGATGGGACTCGGTGAAAGAAGTGCCATATATATATATATATATATATATATATATATATATATATATATATATATATATATATATATATATATGCGTGTGTGGGCGTTTTATGTACATATATGTGTATGTAGGTGGGTTGGCCAATTCTTTCGTCTGTTTCCTTGCGCTACCTCACTAACGCGGGAGACAGCGTCAAAAAAAAATAAAATAAAATACATATATATATATATATATATATATATATATATATATATATATATATATATATATATATATATCACTCAGCAGGAAATGAACTAAAGAAATCGACGTGTGCAAGACACATAGACGTCGCAACCGTCTCCAGTGTGTCGCCGGAGTTATGCATCAGCAGAACTGTGAAGGAATAAACCAGCTGCTGGCAAATACGTAAATCGTACTGACGTACATGGATAAGACAACGTTTGGTACGCTATGCACAACGAACAATACACCGAAACAAGATGATGCCTCTCATGTCTGGTCAAAACATCTTAAAGCAACACAAAGACATAACTGAGACAGCTCAGAGAAGCCAAGATGGTACCTAAATTGGGAGATACCATGAAAGACTGAGCATAAACAGCCATCCACCTTGGAGGAGAGGAGTGACCTGATAACAGGTATAAAGTTCCGAGATCAGCTGCGAGACGCTAACACGATGTACAGCACCAGAATTAACACCAGAGGCAGCTACAGTCACAAGCTGAGAGAGAGAGAGAGAGAGAGAGAGAGAGAGAGAGAGAGAGAGAGAGAGAGAGAGAGAGAGAGAGAGAGAGAGGCTTGTCGTCGAGCCAGAGGTAAGGACTGGTGTGGTGTCCGGGTGGAGGATGGCTGGAGCGGTGTGAGTATGGAGACGGTGAACATCGCCAACATGCAAAGGTTCAGGTGTCTTCTTCTTGGTATGCAAAGTACTGGAGACGGGGCACCGCTATGTACAAACAGGTAATCACACTGAATGATAAAACTATACACACACACACACACACACACACACACACACACACAGAACCCAGGCTTAGGCTGCGGTATATATGTATATATGAGTAAAGACACGGTTCATATATACAAGCACAAGAGGTGGGGCATCACGAATGTAAAATTATTTCCCCGTCCCACACACAAAACAGTAATCACACATACAATGAATGATGAAACTCTAAACATGGACAACATAAACAAGTTTAAAAACCTGGGAGATCGTAGGAAAAGTTTAAGAGACGAGGTCCACACGAGTGCACAACTCCCTCCCTTCCTCCCTCCTCGTACAGAATAAATAGGTAACTACACCGCACATCATAACTAGAGGCCTGGAACTTCCGGATCCAGATCAATGGAGAAGAGGAGACCTGAGTGACAGTCCCTCCGGGAGCAGGGTGGAGTTACCGGTGAGGAGCAGCAGCATGAGGGGCGGGAGGAGGGTCGGGCATGAAGATGCCGGTGATTAAGCACACGTCCTGGAGGCACCTGAACACAAGACACCACAGATACGACACTGTCCACACGCGCCAGGCCAGGCGATGCGTGCTACCTGTAAGGTAATAGTGTCGCACAGCGAACCTTGGCCGCACTACGCAAGAGCGTGCGATGCTGAGCTTCTGTGTCGGACGGGTGGAACACAAGACGGATCCACAATTTTGATGTTTTGCCCGACGCTCGACCCCCAACCGTTATGACGCAACCTGAGGTGACCCCAAAAAAAAAAATTTGGAAGAATCCACGAGGCTGGTAACGGCCCTGTTGTAACACATCTGTTGTGACACATCTCTCGTGAAAGACCTGCATCAACAGACCTCTCGTAACAGACCTCCTGCAACATAGGCAATGTGAGGAGTTTGGGCCAGCTTTCCCCGCGCTACGGGATCAGATTACTGTCCACAATCCTATGTGTAGTTTCGGCATCTTCCAGCACAGCCAGCAAAGGGCGCTCACTACATGATGTGGGCAACGTGGTCCAACGTACAATAATGTACCTTTTCAGCGAGCTCTCAACCGCA